>NC_060286.1:10025846-10208305 GCF_021613505.1 Equus quagga
CCGGTATTTCTACTAAAATGTTATTCTTCTGTTGTTTTAAGATAAGGAAGTATTAGTTCTGTAATATAAATTACACTTTTGAAAACTTTTAGTCTTTTCCCTTAGTCTTTTCTCTTTTTTTCTATTTTTCATATTTTGTAGCTATGATTACTCACTTTGATATTAAAATGTAAATATTTAAAAATATACTTGGAAAAAACCTCTAAGTACACGGGAAAGATTTAGATATTTTCGTTAAAAATTTGTTGCATTTAGTTCATTTAATGTGAACTTTGTGTTTTTTAGTTTCTTTTTAAAGTTGAAATGATGATTTGTCTATTTTTTTAAATATTAACCCACTAGATTATAGACTGCTCAAGGGGTAGGAATTCCATCTCTTGTTCCCCACCATACATAGATATGATGCCTGGAACAGTGCCTGACACTTAGTAGGAAAAATGTGTGTGTGTGTGCGCACATGTGCAAGAGCACATTTACAAATACACGTACAAATATTTATTATTTGAGTTGACTTCAGTTATTTAGTTTAGACTCTACCCAGTTATTCTGACTCTTAGTTACTCTGGCTAGATTTAAATTTTGAAAGTTGCTTAATTTTAAAACTGTTTCCTTTAGGAGTTTTCAAAGGAACTTGATGAGAAGTCCTCCTTGAAGACTGCAGTTGTAAGTACTGGGAACCAACTTCTTCACCTGAAAGAAGCTGACACGGCTACACTGAGAGCTTCCTTAGCACAGTTTGAACAAAAATGGACAATGCTCATAACTCAACTTCCAGACATTCAGGAAAAACTTCACCAGGTCAGTATTTAAAGACCCAGCGTTTGAATTAGCATTCACTTGTTAGCTCACAACTCCTTTAAAATTATTTCTCTGACTCAGTAATTTTCATTGACACTACCTATTTTTCTCTGGCGTGACTGAATATAGGTCTTAATTACTGGACTCTCCTCCAATGGGATCTTTCTTAAGAGAGAAATCAGGCTTAATTACTTTATTTCTCAGTTTATCTGCACCACTGTGTTAGTTTATGTGAAGGTCATTGTCATTGTTTTGGGGTCACTTATTCTAAGCTCGAGTGCTGGGTTGTTTTTGTAAGTAACCTACGTAATTATGTAGCAAGACCTTTTATCAAATCAGGCATCATCTTTAATGATGCCCTGAATCGTTTTGTTAACTGCAGGTAATTAAATGGAAATCATTTTGTCCTTGCAGCTTCAGATGGAGAAATTGCCGTCTCGTAAAGCAATCACGGAAATGATTAGCTGGATGAACAATGTGGAACGTCAGACTGCAGATGAAGACGCTGAGCACTCACTGAGTTCTGCATCTCAAGTTAAGAGTCTTCTTCGGAAGTACAAGGTAATCATAGAAAAAGAGCCGGAAACCTTTTCATTAAATAAGAAGGCAAGTCAGTAAGAGGGGGAATACTAAACAGAGACATGTAGGATATAATTTTGAAAAACTAATCCTAGGGGTGAGGGATGGGGTGATGGATGATTCTAGAGAGAGCAGTTAGTATACTTGCTCATATTCTGCCTAGATTCCTTCGGTGATTCCCGTCACCACAGGACAGAATCCAAGATTTTAATTGGCTCTCGCCCCTCTTTACCTCTCCAGCCCCGTATTTTCATTCCCCCATGTAAACTGTGGTCTCTGCCAGAACCAAATGATTTGCAGTCCTTCAGCTGCCTCTGGTGCTCTCCCCGCTCATGGTTTTGTACATGCTGCACCTTCGGCCTGGAATTCCAGTGCCCCGCTTTAGTCGTAGAAATCCTCTTGGTCATCCTTCAAGCATCAGCTCAAGTATCTCCTCATTTGAAAATCTACCCCTGACCCTCCCAGCTAGACCAGTTTACTTTTGGGATTCGGTGTCTCCAGGGTGCCATCAATAGGTCCTGTCATATGGTATTATAATTATTTGCTTGCTTGCCTGTCTCTTCACCTTGATTTAGCTTCTTGAGAACACAGGCTATCCTTCACCTCCCTGAAACGGCACATCTAGCCTGATACCTGGCATCCAAAAGGTGTTAAGTAAATGTTCTTTGAGTAAGAGAGTGCATACAGATAAATCGACATCCTATAAACAGATATGAATGTGGCCTGCTCCATCATATTTGATTTCAAGCAGTTTTAATTAACGTTTAACAAACTCACACACAAACATTGATTGTGTGCCAAGCAATGTGTTCACCACTAGGAACACAGAGATGAATGAAGACCCGGGTCATTGTTTTCAAAGATCTCACGGGCTGATGGATCTAACCTCTGGTAGGCAGAAGATGAATGGCTTCATCACAAAGCACGTTAGCGAGAATTTCATTTTTATATACTATCACATCCTAGCTTCAGTGAGTAGTAGAATCTTTAGAGGGTCCACATGTACGTATTCTTGCGGGCTCTAGTAATGTAGACATACCCCGGGGTTTTCCCCCCAGATGTCTCCAAAGGAGCTGCTAAAACTCACCAGGAGAAACCCAGCAAGGTTTGACAGGCTTGACAGAAACGTGTTGGCCTTGAGGGGTTTAGAATTGCTGTAGAACTTAAAGTCCTCCAAACTGGGAGGCCTACACTGTCCCCAGAGGAACAGAAGCTGCCTGAACTGGCAAAGTTCCTTAAAGGTGTCCTGGGTTTTCTGGGAGAGTCTTAACTTCAGATTTCGCCTCCTTTCGTTTCCATGAGCCTGCAGGATGGCTCTCAGTTCCAGTAGCTCTCTGAGCCTCTCACGGGAACCCTCTGTCAGTCTCTGGTCCTTATTTTGTTTCAGCTGATGCAGCTATTATACCATACATGGTGCTGCCGTCGACTTCTGTCTGAAAGCAGTGAGTCTCTCTGTTCCCCAGCATGTGGAATTCCCAAAAAGACACTCCACTCAAATAGCGCACACACCTGGTAGGATTGCGGGGTAGAGTTAACACAGCACAGACAGGTGCCCCTTGATTGATGTATGGGGGCTTGGCGCCCCCTAGAGTGCACCAAAGGAACTCCAGATCATCTAACCTACTTCAGTCCAGGCTTTGGTTGGTTGATTTTGTTTTGTTTGTTTGTTTTAGGAGTTTAGAATGGAAATGGACTTTAAACAATGGATAGTTGACTTTGTTAACCAGTCATTACTTCAGTTAAGCACCTGCGATGTAGAAAGTAAGCGCTATGAGAGAACAGAGTTTGCAGAGCACCTGGGAGAGATGAACCGTCAATGGCACCGGGTACACGGAACACTAAACAGAAAGGTGTGCTCATGTGTGATGGTTTGATGTATGATTGGTTTTTGCAAAATACAACTTTCTGAAAAGTTTGAAAAGACATTCATATAGTTAATTTCCAGTTATGCCTGATAATCGTCTCAGTTAGAGCCCTTTTCTAAGTCCTATGTTTCAGCATTCCTATTGGTACATATAAGAGAGTATGAAAATAGTTCTTATATTTTTTTGAGATTTCTTAGTGGGAAATTGAGTTAGGCAAGTGAAGAGGATAAATTTTATTTAAGATGTCAAGTATTCTGAGAGACTACGAAATGACATTTTGACATTTTCTGTGAAAGTAGATGTTCAAAGGCAGCAAAGCTATTTCAGCTTTGAAAAGATTATAAAAAGGAAGAAAAATAGATGTGGCCTTGTGGTAGATTTTTCATTCCATGACTCTGAAAAGATTAAGAAAACTTATTCTTGGAAAAATATTTAATATTTATATATTATTGGTAATGACAATAGGTTGATTTCTGCTGTGTAGAGGATGCATCCAAATGGGTTATACAATTGAGATTCAAGTACGTGAATGGACAGAGAACATGAACAGATAATTCACAAAAGAGAGAATTATCGTTAACCAATAAACATGGAAAGATTACAACTTCAGTTATCAAACATTTGAAATAAACATTAATGTAACATTGTACTTATTAAATTTTTCTCATTCAGTAGGATAAACATAAAACCTAAAGCCATCACATTCATACGTTACAGATAATGGCTACATACCCTTTTGGGAAACATTGGGAAAATTTCCAGAACCATGATAATCACCTTATCTCTTAAGCCAGAGCTCCACCTCTTACACCTTTATCTTAGTAGATGGTCCTCCAAAAAGGAAAAGATTTGCACATAAACCGTTCAATTCAGCATTTTTATACTGGTGAAAAATGTAGAATGCCTTAATTTCCAACTACATGGGAATAGTTAATCAAATTATACTGTGTCCATTTGATGAAATATTGGGCAGCCTTTTAAATTAATATAAGGCATATGTCATGACACAGCAAGTGCCTATGACATTGGGAAAAGAGTTTAAAACTTTATGTATGCTGTGATTGTAACCTGATAAAAATTGTAAGCATTAGAAATGAGAAGAATCAGACATTACAAGCAATAATTATTAAATTGATGACGTTTTTGTGATTTTTGATATTGACTTAATTTTAAAGTGACTCTAATGAAGAGAGTCTGGGGAAAGAAAATTTTATTAAGCTTCACATAGATCAATAGGTAATGCAATGAAAAAATATTGAATGTTAGCAACATGATTTTATTTTGTACAGATATTATGGAACTCCAAAACAGCCAGCTTTCTTAGCACGCTAACTGTTATATCAAATGTTAGATTTTTTTAAAGGGGATTTTAATTCTGTTTCCTGATTTATGACTGTTTATTCCCAAAGTTATTGGGAAATTTTATGCAAAATATTAGAAATCTGAGATGAAACAAAATTATCCTATTAAAAATGACACATCATGACGTTTACATTTTAAAGCATGTGGTTTAAAGTAAGAATTTTATTTTCTTATTTACAACTTGTAGCTTCAACATTTAGAACAACTTTTGGAGAGTATCACAGAGAATGAAAATAAAATACAGATTTTGAACAACTGGATGGAGGTGCAAAAGGAGAGACTGAAAGCTTTACAAAAACCTGAAAATGTGATCTCAGTGCAGAAGATGCTCCTGGACTGTCAGGTGAGAAGGCACACAGCACCTGTCCCACGCGGCTTGATCATGCTGCTTAGTCACCACTCGTGCCCCAAGGAATGGGGCAAGCTGCTGTAGTTTCTTTGGGTTCTCCTCCAAACCCCTATGTACTTACTTTCTTATGTAAAACAGACAATCATCCATGGGCTTTACAAAATTGCAAAACGCTGTTTTTTATGATAAACAGAAGGTCTTTTCATGCTTATTGTTGTTCTTAAGAGACTTGAGTGTTACTCCTGAGAAAAAAATATTCCAAGGGAATTTTGATTTAGATGTTTTCCAACTTTTGTGTTTTTCATTAATTTACCCAATATTTACAAAATTACTCTAAGTTTTCATTATTTTTAGTCTTTCATTCTGTTTCTTCAGAAGAAAATGATTTTCTTTTACCTACTTTGTGATGTGTTCTAAGAGGACCACCTGTCCCTTGGAACCATTGTCTAAGTCACATTTCGGCTTGAGGCTGTTGACCGTGCCCTTTTTTTGTTCAGTTGTCATTTGTGAGGTCACTTAGTCTTTGAGGTGCCCTCACCCAAATGTGGATTAATCCCCCTTAAGCCCTGCTCTGATTGTGTCGCTCCCTATTGAAAACATTTCAGTTGTCCCCGTAGCTGCAGATGGCACAGGTTGTGCTGCTTTTGCACCTACTCCAGAAGGTATGGCACTACTCATTGTCGGGGGTGGAAAGTCAGCTCAGACCCCAATTCTGCTTAGAAGGCCACAGAATAATACTGGGCATAATATGTGAGCAGCAGCATCACCATAAGAGATCTTTTCCGATGGTCATATTCTAACTACCCACTAGCCGTTTCCACTCGAGAATTCTCACAGCCGCCTTGGATTCAGCATAGCTCCTGACTGGAAGCCTATATTGCATAGCTCAGTACCACACCACCCCCAGCAGGCCACCCTGGTTTCCCTTGAGTGCTGTCATGCATGTCGTAGGATATCGTCACTGTTTTTCAGAGGAGAAAAGGCAAACTTGGGGGTTTGATGACTTAATCCCTGGTCAAACCGCCTGTAAAGGGTGGACGTGGAATGGGGACTAAGTCTCTGGGACTCTTTCTACTGTAGTGTGTGATAAGGACTTGTTACCTAGATTCTTCTAAAATCTAGAGCCATGTAATAATTGGAATTATTGTAAAAATTCATATTCTAATATTGTAAAGTCATTGTAATAAATCATTGTCAAAATGGAATTGAGTTTACTATTAAAATATCTTCAGTATAGTTTTATTTAATTTTATACTTAATGGCATTTTTACTTGAAAAGAGCTAACTCTTGTTTCTTACAACTTATTAATTATTTTATAATATTGTGCATGTGAAAACCTTTGGCTCTTGCCCTTTCAGGATATAGAAAATCAACTTGCAATTAAATCTAAAGCACTGGCTGAGCTGAGACAAAGTTGCCTGACTTCAGAAAGTGGGACAATGCCATTGTTGGCAGATACAGCATCCAGAATTGATGGATTATTTCAAAAGAGGAGCAGTGTTATCAACCAGGTACTAGAATTCATCTGAACTGTACTATTTCTCTTCACATATCCTTTGTTTATCTTATTTGTTATTTAATCATGGAGACTCACTCCAGACCGAAAACTGAACAGTTGCTGAGAAGAATCCTGAAGTGAAGTAGAGAAAAGCATTTCAAATCTCGGTTTTCTGCACTGGATAATCAGAGGCAAAGCCCGGGTTCAGCATCATTGGCGGGCTAGAAATCCATTTGGTTATCTTTGTTTTGTCTAATGTACTCATACAGACAAAAATGTCTCCACCTACCAAACCCAGCAGAGTATCTGGCATGGTGTCCTGGCCACATGTACAGGAGCAGCTACAGAGAAACGGCTCAACTCCCCCCATGCAGAGAGGGCCCTCAGGGACGGAGTGATCCTGCCTCCTGTAGCCTCTGTTAAGCTGGAAGCATAGTCAGCGTAGGGAAAAGTCCAGAGGTGGGGAGAAACATAGCATGTGGCCAGGAGAAAGTACAGAGGAAGAGTGTGGATGATTTTATGAAAGGCATGTCAAAGTCTGCTTTTACCCCTTCCAGGAGGAGAGCATCAAAAGAGAAAGAACAGGCATCTGTAGACGTTGCAATCTTGATGTTTCCCCACAAAGGAAGAGAGAAAACTGTAAATACTAACCAATTATAGGTGTCTCCATGTTTCCTAGAGAGTCCTTACTGTGGATTATTTGTCATCTAGTAAAATCTACTTTCAACCGTTTGTTCCAAGAGGGAATTGAGAATAACCTCGGTGAATGAAATCCATAGGCGACCCTCAGCCTCATTCTTCCCCCAGAACTCAGGCAGGAAAATAGAGATAAGCTTAATGTATCTTGTCTGAGTCGTTTGTTAAACATATCTTTTGTGAGACACTATGCCCACTGCTGAGGGTACATAGATCAACAAGACAGTAAATGAGTCCTACCCTCAAAGAGTTCACAGGCTACTGAAGGAAAGACACTTGAACAGATCGTTGCAACACAATTAAATTACAATATAATAAAAACGTAGAGGGGAAAAAGGATTAAATGAGATAATGCATGTAAAAAACATGTAGACAGTAGAGACCATCCCTGACTTACAATGATTCGACTTATAATTTTTTTACTTTACGATGGTGTGGAAAAGCAATACGCATTCAGTAGAAACTGAACTTCGAATTTTGAATTGTGATCTTTTCCCAGGCTAATGATATGTGGTAGGTTTCTCTCTTATGATGCTGGGCAGCCGCAGCAAGTCGCAGCTCCCAAGCAGCCATGCAGTCATGAGGGTGAACAACCGTTAGACTTACCACCATTCTGCACCTATACAGCCATTCTGTTTCTCACTTTCAGTACAGTAGTCAATAATTACATGAGATATTCAACACTATTATAAAATAGGCTTTGTGTTTGATGATTTTGCCCAACTATAGGCTAATGTAAGCGTTCTGAGCACATTTAAAGTAGGCTAGGCTAAGCTATAATCTTTGGTGGGTTAGGTTTATTAACTGCATTTTTTTTTTTTTTTTTGAGGAAGATTAGCCCTGAGCTAACGTCTCTGCCCATCTTCCTGTACTTTGTATTTGGGACACCTGCCACAGCATGACTTGATAAGCAGTGCAAAGGTCCACACCTGGGATCCAAACCAGCAAACCCCGGCCTGCCAAAGCACAGTGTGCGAACTTAACCACTGCGCCACTGGGCTGGCCCCCTAACTGTATTTTTGACAGCGATATTTTCAACTTATGACAGGTTTATTGGGATATAACACCATCATAAGTCAAGAAGATCTGCACTAGCGTAAAGATAGACATATAGATAAATGGAATAGAATTGAGAGTCCAGAAATAAATCCTCACATTTATGGTCAATTGATTTTTTTTTTTTTAAGATTTTTTTTTTTCCTTTTTCTCCCCAAAGCCCCCCATACATAGTTGTATATTCTTCGTTGTGGGTCCTTCTAGTTGTGGCATGTGGGACGCTGCCTCAGCGTGGTCTGATGAGCAGTGCCATGTCCGCGCCCAGGATTCGAACCAACGAAACACTGGGCCGCCTGCAGCGGAGCGCGCGAACTTAACGACTCGGCCACGGGGCCAGCCCTATGGTCAATTGATTTTTGACAAGGATACCAAGACAATTCAGTCGGGGCTGGTGGGGGGATAGTCTTTTTCAAAAATGGTATTGGAACAACTGGATATCCACATTCAAAAGAATGAAGTTAGACCTCTGCATTCACACCATATACAAAAATTAACTCAAAATAGATCAAAGATATAAAGAGCTAAAACTACAAAAGTCTTAGAAGAAAACATAGGCGTAAATCTTCATGACTTTGGATTAGGTAATGGTTTCCTAGATGTGACGCCAAAAGCACAAGCAACCAAAGAAAAAATAGATAAATTGGACTTCATCAAAATTAAACACTTTGTTTCAAAGGACACAAAAAAGTGAAATGATAAACCACAGAATGGAAGAAAATATTTGCTTATTTAAGGGACTTGTATGTAGAATAGATAAAGAATTTCTACAACTCAGTAATAAAAGGACAAATAACCAAAGAAAAAATGAGCAAACGGTCTGAACAGACATTTCTCAAGAAGATAAACAATGGCCAATGAGCACATGAAAAGATGCTCAATATCATTAATCATCAAGGAAATGCAATTCAAAACCACAATGACATACCACTTCACACTTATTACGATAGCTGTAATAAAAAGACAGACAGTAGTGTTAGCAAGGATATGGAGACTCACACACCACTGGTGAATGAAAAATGGTGCAGCTTCTTTGGAAAACAGTCTGACGGGTCCTTGAATGGTTAAACAGAGTTGCCATATAACTCAGCAATTCTACTCCTAGGTGTCTACCCAAGAGGAATGAAAACATATGTCTACATTAAAACCTTGAACATGAATGTTCATAGCAGCATGATTCATAATAGCCAAAAAGTAAAAGCAACCCAAATGTCCATCAATTTACAAAGGGATAAATAAAACTGGCATATCCATATAATGGGATATTAGTCAGGCATAAAAAGGAATGAAGTGCCCATAGATGCTACAACATTGATGGCCTTGAAAACATTATGCTAAGTCAAAGAAGCCAGTCACAAAAGACCATATACTGTATGGTTCCATTTATGTGAAATGCCCACAATAGGCAAATCTCTAGAGACAAAAAGTAGATTAATGACTGGGGAAGAATGAGGAGTGGTGGCTAATCAGTATGGGCTTTCTTTTTGGAGTGATGAAAATGGTCTAAAACTGATTATAATGATTGTACACTTTAAATAGGTGAGATGTATGGAATGTGAGTTATATCTCAATAAAGCTTTTTTTGTTTTTTTTTTAATGCAGAGGGATACGACCTAGATCATGCATCCATAAGCTCTCCAAAGTCAACATAGCCTAGTGTTTAAGAACAAGGGCTTTGAGTCTCTACCTAGATAAAGGTCCTGACACTACCATTTTCTAACTTTGCCCCATGGCAGGTACTTAACCTCTCTAAGCCTCAATTTCCTGGTCTATAAAATAGGCATGGTGATACCTACTCATTCCTTTCTACCTTGGTGGCAGTGCATATACTGCACTCAGTGAATGCTCCCCTACTGGCGGATCCCATTTCTAACATTTTGAGGATGTTCTTTCTTCTTGTCGCTAGCATTGTGAATTTTACTTAATGGGTTTCTTATCCTCTTCCTCAAACCACATGTCCCATTTCTTTTTGTGGAGCTATAATATTCTAAGGGGCTACCCTTAAGAGCACCAGGAGTTGCACCAACTTTATATGAGGAAGCCATGAAGGCCCATGCGGCCTGAACCGTGGCAGTGCCTTGTGTAGCGGTGTGCCTGTAGGCCCTTTTGTACCAGAATCATCCCTGCCACCCAGATAGGTCCAAGCTTCTGAGAGGTACATCTGTGAGGAGTGCCCTTCCTGCCTCCCTTTTTTCCTTCCTTTCTTTTATTCTTTCTTAATGACTCTGGCTCTTTTTCTGAGCCATCCAGTCCTTATAAAGACATTTGGCCCCCATAATTGCCAATGTGAGACTAGCATTTTAGCCTCCCAGGTTGTTTTTCCTCTGTCCCTGTTTCGGGCAGGGTTTGGGGAAGCCTCCTTATCACGGTGGATGTGCAGTGCCCTCTGTAGTTGTTAAGCAGAGAACAGAGGGCCTGAATGCAGGCCTGTGTAATTACATCCAAAACTCGACATCACCCTACAAACTAAGATGTCCAGTTTGGCCAACGTAGTGAGCACACTCCATTTCTACTCAGATCTTCATTTTAAATTGAGATATAATTCCCATACCATAAAACTCACCTTTTGAGTGTACAATTCAGTGGTTTTTAGTATATTCACAGAGATAAACAACCATCACATATCCAATTCCAGAACAGTCTCATCACCTCACAAAGAAACCCCCATACCCATTAGCAATCACTCCCCATTTCTCCCTTCCCTTAGTCCCTGGCAACCACTCATCTACTTTCTATCTATGAATTTGCCTATTCTGGACATTTCATATACAGTCATGCACCACATAGCAATGTTTTGGTCAACAACTGACCACATGTAAAACAGTGGTCCCATAAGATTAGTACCATATAGCCTAGGTGTGTAGTAGGCTATACCATCCAGGTTTGTTTAAGGACACTATGATGTTTGTACAATGATGAAATCGCCTAATGATGCATTTCTCAGAACTTATCTCTGTCATTAAGCGATGCATAACTATAAATGGAATCATACAATAGTCTTTTCTGTCTGTCTTCTTTCACTTAGCATGTTTTGAAGATTATCAATATTACAGCATGTATCAGAACTTCATTTCTTTTTATGGATGAACAATATTCCATTGTGTGGATATACCACATTTAGGTTATCTGTTGATAGACATTTGAGTTGTTTCCCCTTTTAGGCTATTATGAGTCATGCTGCTGTGAACGTTTGTATACAGGTTTTTGTGTGAACATATGCTTTTAATTCTCTTAGGTATATACCTAAGAATAGAATTGGTGGGTTGCATGGTAACTATATTTAACTTTTTGAGGAACTGCCAAACTGTTTTCTTTAGTGGCTGCACCATTTTACATTCCCACCAGCAAAGTATGAGGGGTCCAGTTTTTCCACTCTCTTGCCAACACTTGTTATTATCCGCTTTGCTTATAGCCATCCTAGTGGATATGAAATCATGTCTCATTGTGGTCTTGGTTTACATTTCTTTAATGACTGTGAATATTGAGCATCTTTTTAAGTGTATAGTTGCCCATTTGTATATATTTAGAGAGATGTCTATTCAATCCTTTGTCCACTTTTTAGTTTGGCTATTTTTCCTTTTTTTCTTGAGTTATAAGTGTTCTTTATATAATATATATATAAATATATATTTATATATTCTCAGTTGTATCTGATATCCTTTAAGTGCTTCAGCTTCCATCCTTTCATGATTATTGAAGCATACTAACAGATAAAATATGCTCACTGTTGCATTTCTTCCTAGTTTGCACTTGCCCATTGTTTTGGCCAGGTATGTTTCGTTTCAATTTATGCTTGCTTGCTAGTAGTAATCAGACTCAAGTGTCAGGTAGCACAGGTAACATTTTACATTTATAATGCTTTTCAGTTTTCAGAGCATTTTCATAGACACTATTTATGTTTTTGTCTATTATCTCTCTGTTGATGATGAGGAAACAGACTCAAGGTTAAATAAGTTCCCCAAGGTCAGAAAGCTAATAGGGTGTCCCTGGAACGTGCACTCACAAATTCTGATTCCTCTCTTAGTGTTCTTTCACTGGCTGTCACTCTCTTGGCCAAACTCTCTCCCTGCAGATCCTTCTGGTCTCAGGGCTCTTTTCCATTACCTGTTCTAGAACTTAGCCTTCTCTGATATTTTTTGTTCATTGACCTTCCCTTCCCACCTTCAATTAATCACTAAAGCTCCATCAGTACTCTCAACTTGAAATGCCTAAGGTGGATGCAATGGTAGAGTCCTTAGGGAAAAAAAAATGATGAGAGAGCCTCTTCTCACTCATTTTCTAAATATGTTTTCTCTTTTCATATAGGTCAATGAGCTCAAAACCTCCATGCAGTCCGTTTTACAGGAGTGGAAGATTTATGATAAACTCTATGATGAAGTGAGTACGATGACAATCCGATTCTGGTACTGCATGGAACACAGCAAGCCTGTGGTTTTATCATTGGAGGCCTTGACATGCCAGGTGCAGAACCTTCAGGTAAATTAACCAGATTTTTGTACAGTGCATTATTGGCAGAAAATCTCCAGTGTTTGCTTTTGCACTCCCCACAAAACATTTTAAACAGCAGCATCATAAGTATAACTTGAAATTCCAAAATGGCTCACATGAGCCAAATGAGCAAAAGTTTGTAAAAGTATACATTGAATTTTTCTTCATTTTTCCTGTCCATATTATTTCTCAACTTAAAGGGTTTGGGTGGGCTTTTTTGTGTGTGTATGCTTTTTAAAGTTTTAGTCTCAAATGAAAGAATGCCTTCTCAGTTGTTCTCTTCTTCACCTTTCTAATCATTTATCCCAGTCCTGTTAAGGCTTGAGTGTTGTTATTGTTGGGAAATAGCAACAAGTGGTGAAAAGCTGCTGCCTTCTTTGGAAGTAGCCAGGCCGTTCTGGAACTAACCTCCCTGCTCTGTTCTCTTAGTCTCTTCAAGATGAAGCTGAGAGTAGTGAAGGGAGTTGGAAGAAACTCCAGGAGGTTATTGGAAAACTCAAAGATTACTGCCCCTCAGTTGCTGAAATAATCGAAGAGAAATGCCAAGATACTCACACAAGGTACGTATTAAGATACAGTTTGAATAATAGATCAGATATCGTCATCATAATGACATGAGGCAAATGAAGTGCCATTTGAGTCTTCTTAAATCATCTGAGGTGACTGGATTCTGCTCTCTTCTGCTTTAAAGGATCTAGTTCATGTAAGATTTGATGTTGTGAAGGCTATTACCTGCTTTGTACAAGTATTGGGTATAATCAGTCTAGAAACACCCTAATTACAGCCCCAGGGTAGCCACTTTCAGAGGGCATAGACTAATTGCCCAGTGTGATCCTCAGGGACACCAAAATCACAGGCAGAAACAGACTAAGGGGTGTCAGATGGACAATCTGTGTCACTGGAAACATTCTAAGATGGAGGAAAGGGGATGTTAGGATACCTCTCAGGGAGGTGATATTTGGGGTTGGAAGGAATTCTTTGATGACCCGCTCTGTTGAATGGGCTATGAAAGTTGGCCTAAAGATCATTTGCTCCAGACAGTATTGAAGAGGTTAAGCTACCCTCAGTGTCCATCTCCACCCTTCCTCCATGTAGATTCAGCCTCTCCTGTAAATCAACTTTGAACAAAGGACACCAAATTTACATACCCTGCAGTAGTGTGGTCAGCTCTTGATCCATTCCTTATTGGAAGAGGGGAGGGTGGGAGGGCAAGGAGGAACACAGAAATGCATCTGACTCTACATACGGTATCGGGGGCCACCCTCAAAATGTATGGTGGTGTAGTTTGCTATTAAAGGGATTCAGTTGTCACCACTGCACCTACATGTTCAGATGTTGGCACAAGAATATCTTGGAAGGCATGTTGAAAAAGACAAAAGAAAATATCACCACGATGCTAATAGTACCTATCACTAGATTAATGAGATGTCAGGGGATTTTTTACTTTCTCTTTCATAGATAGGTAGATAGGTAGGTAATCTAGATTTAGATATAAAGATAGTCATAAACATACATGTTTTGTGGGTTTTGTTGTCTTTTTATTTTACAAAGAACATATGTTGTATTTATAATTGGGGAAAGTCTTGTAAAAAAACATTATTCTGTTAAGATTTTTGAAATACATAAAAGTATAGCAATTGTGCCATTTTTCACACATTTAGCCAGGTTGAGGATGTTGTGAAACACTTATTCTCATGTGCTTCAGGTGAGAATGTAGATATTACAATGCTTTCAGAAAACAGTTTGATCATATATACCCATAATCTTAAAAATATTTACATATGTATATTCTTTGACCCACTAATTTTCTCAGAAATCTAGTCTAAGACTAATATCTTGGAGTATAGAGAAAAACTTTTGAACAAAGTTGTATCTGAGCATTATAAAGGAAAGCAAAAATTGAAAAAATACTTCAATATCCATACTAAACAGGAATTTGGTTATTGTAACTAAACCAAAAACAGGCGATTTGCAGATCATTACGTACAGCCCTTTAAAATTAGGCTTAAAATTTTTTATTAATAACATGAGGAAAATATTTTGTAAAAAGTTAAATGGGAAAGAAAGGCAAGATACTACAGTTTATATATGGAATAAGAATAATTTCCTTTATTTGCACTTTTATACAAGGAATACGTTGCTTTTGTAATGGGAAGATAAATTTTATATAAACACAATTTAAATGAGGCCTATTTAAAGACACCCCCTCCCCCCCATAAAATAGGAGTCCTTCCCATGTGGAGAAAGTTTCATCAGGAACACAGTTCAGTGTTTTCTTCACCTTTGCCTAAGAGACATTCATAATATAATAGATATTTCTTGCCAATCACAAATTTTGCAGTTTTTGTTGAGAATTATAAAGTCAATTAAATATCCTAATTTGGACTTCTGTTTATGTAATGGTGATGCCATTAATAGAAAAGGCATTTAACAGTCTCTTCTTAACAATCCATCTGCTATTAACTTACTGGTAGAAGGTGTGCATTGTGCTTTTGCTGCAAGAGAAAGGATGGAATGAGGGTCCTGTTGTTCATGTTGCGCTGACAGGTGGACCCAGGTCAATCAAGACATCGCAGACCAGCTGCAGAAGGCCCAGAGTCTGCTGCAGCTCTGGAAGGCCTATAACAGCGCTCACACTGAAGCTGCAGCAAGGCTGGAGCAGCAGGAAGCAAAGTACCGACAGCTCGCAAACATCAACATGTCTGGAAACAACCTGGCAGAGATCCTGACGCCGGCCCTGCGGGACTTAAAGGTGAGTGCAGAGCCCACTGGGAAAACCAAGGCCACGATAGCCCAGCAGACGGGGCCGTGACTCAGGGACTGGGCAGACCACAGGGACAGAGAGGGCATCAGAGCAGGTACGTGAGCACGCTGTGTAGGACCTGGGCAAGGCCGGGAGGTGTGTGGTTGGGAGCGACAGGTGGCGGCCCAGGGGGAGGTCTAGGCAGCAGGTAGCTGGGACAGGGGCACCTGACACCACCTTTTCCAAGTCTCCTCTTTCACTCCAGCAGGTAAATCTAAAGCAGAAGCCTCATACAAAGTCTCAAATGAAAGCACAAGTCTCTTAACTCGTTGTGATCATCTAAGAATAGTACAGGTTGAATCTCTTGCTTTAGAAATAATCTTGTGGGTATAATGCTTTTTAGACTACTATATTTCAGAGTATTTCTAAAGCAAGAGATTCAACGTGTACTATTCTTAGATGATCACACCGAGTGAATTATCCTATCATGTTGATGAATGCTCAGAAAGTGAATACATTCTAGTTTTAAAGTGGGTGACTAGATGCATTTTGTATCTTCTAAGGGGATTCTACATTCTCTGCAAATCAATCCACTTATGTCAAAAAGTCTCAGGCAGAGAACAGGGCTGTGTTGATTCTTACAATGGCATTAAGACAGATCCCTAGAGTGTTTGATGATTAGAAATATAAAACACAGGACTCTACTCAAGTGGTCTTCAGTTTCTGAACACTAGAAGCCCCAAATCTATTGATCAGTGGTCAGGTTTAGCTCTGAACTGACGAATTTTAGAACAGCACTAGAGTTGTGCATCATATAAAGAATGTTTAGCTTTTTTAACTTGTTAAAATAAACCATAACAGAAAAACATGCCCACAATTTCCGGGCAGGAATTCTCCTAGATGTTGATGGAGTGGCAGGGGATGGGGATTTCTGTTGTGAAAGAAGGAGGAAATGTTTTGTGACCACTTTTTCTTCTCCAGGAGCTGCAGCATGATGTACAGAAGACAAAAGAAGACTTTCTCCAAAATTCCACTCTCCTGGATCGACTCCCACAGCCCACAGAGTCCAGTACCAACGTGCTCCTCTCTGGTCAGCTGCACCTCCTCCAGAGGGCCTCTTACTTGGAAAAGATGCTGCTTGTGAAAGCAAACGGATTTGAGGTTCATCTTGCTTTTCCATTTAAGTTGTAGTCTTGGCATTCGCACACTCTCCTCAACTCCTCGTATCCTATGAAGTCATAGTTGTTAGAGCTTTGCAGACTACTCCTTAGGGCAGCTGCAAAATAAAGCTACGCCAAACACATCCGCCATTTGACATGATTCTTCAGTCAGGTGATTCTCCAATCCCACGGGCAATGGGCAGATCTCAGCAATTGTTTCTTCTTTATTGAACATGTTAAAGAAGTGCTGGATTTCGTACACTGTTCAGATCTCATAGTTATTTGGATCTCCAAGTAGGGTAATGGAGTCATAGAAGTAGCTGCTCAAAGCATGGCCATTTGTTATATTCTTCATTCACTTTTTGAAAAGCCCTTAGTGCATGAGCTGTCAAAAAGCTGCAAGGAAGACCATGGTCACACCTCAGTACCATCAGGAAAAAAACATTTAACCAGCAGGACTGAGGGAGCGGAATACTCACTAACCGTCCTCTGGGTGCCCCTCTGAGGCAGGCGCTTCCTGAAGGCTCAGTGCTTTGCCAAAGGCACAGAGTGAAAATCAGACACCTTCTGAATATTCAAGATAATAATGAGCTGCTAGGGGTTGAAAACAACTTGAACTTTTATCAGCCCCCGGAGGCTATGCTTAATTCTGTTATACACACACGTGAAAATTGTTTCTAACAGAAATTTCTCTCATTCTAGGTGGTTCTCTCACAGTTCAAGGATTTTGGGGACCAGTTGGAATCTTTAAAAGGTCTTATTATGCATGAAGAGGAAAACTTAGATAAACTCTACCAGCAAGAAAAAGAAGAAAATCCTGACTTATTCCTGGTATTGCCAATATTTGTCCTTCCTAAGGGCTTAAATTCACCACAGGATGAAAAATAAGCTGGTTACTGTCGTCTTATAGAATCTGTGTCTAAACTCTTCAGAACAGTCAGTTATGCACCATTTGTTGTTGCCCTGTTTTCCCTAAGGTGTGGAAAAGTGTGACAACATAGGGATCTGTTTTAGTAATGTGCCACAGTAATTTTAGTAGATTTTTAAATTTTGCTATCTTTACTAATTAGCTTCCGTGAACTAGAATAATCTAGGAATTGGCTGTTGTGATTAATTGAATTTTTCTGGTTAATCGAGATCAAAAGTAAAATATCGTGTAAAATTATTTATATATTTTTTCCTTCTTTATTACCTTAGTGAGTTTAGTATAGTTAACATGAGTGAATGGAAAAATTAAAGGATTCTGGATCGTGCAAACTCTGAAGGACCAGTATTCATAACCTAGATCAGGAGTCAGCAAGCTGTGGCACACTGTCCAAATCCAGTCCACCACTTGTTTTTGTAAATTAAGTGTTATTGTCACAAAGTCATTCCCTTCTATTTAGATATTGTTTATGGGAGTTTTCATGCTACAACGGCAGAGTTGAATCGTTGCAACAGAGATCATATTGATGTGGGGTCAGTGAGCCAAGGAGTCGAGAGAAAGATTTCTTGGACTCTCAAGATCTGGCAGTAGTGCTCTTTTATTTATAGAATAGTGTGGAATAGCATGGGGACAGGACCCACAGGCAGGAGGAGCTGCTGCTGCCACTGCTGCTGCTGCAAACATGGGTGGAGAGTAAGGCTAAATTTGAGGCATAGGTATGTGAGTTATCTCTTTACAAGACAAAGGAAAGAATGTGTAAAAAGAGTGGTTAAAATGGTGTCAGTGCCCGTAGGGTTCTGGTTATTGGGTGGTCCTATAACTTTTAGATAAGAATCAAACTGGATTGAGTAAATGGCAGAAGTCACCCCTTAAATATTATCTTCAGCTAAAGACAAAGGAGGATGTTGGGGGGGGGGTCAGTTACATGAGGTTGCCAGACAGTAAACAACTTAAGTTCTTGCCTTTGGCACTGATTAAAGAGTTTCTAGAGATAAGTTCATCCCCCTTCTTCCTGGCATAGAGAGGGAGGCATCTTTACAGGTGGAGATTTTCCTTACAAATGGAAATGTTTCCCAACAAAGGGCAAGCAAACTCTACTCCTCAGAGTTGCTTTTATTAAAAGTAACCAGCCCCCTTCTCATCTGCAGTTTTAAAAGTAACCAGCCTAAAATAATCCTCATCAATATGACCCATAAAAGTCTGAAATGTTCATGACTGAACCCTTTACAGAAAAAATTTGCTGACCCTGACCCAGAACATCACAGCAGAGTTCCATAGTGGCAACATGGATATTGTGAAGGATGTTTGCTTAACATATTGTTGACCTAGAGGCTGTCCCTGGAATATCATCTTAAAAATAAAATTTTGATGAGTTTGCTTTCTTGTGATTTCATATTCTACCAAAATATGGATGTTGTCCTGTGCTTTGCTAGGGTTGTTTTAAGGATCGAATTTTCATTTGATTTGTAGGTAAACTGCATGATCTATTGAAAGTCAAGTTGTTGGCAGACTAAAAGGTACTTGAAGGTCCAGAATGGGTCTTTTAAAAAAGAAAGCTCAGTTCAATATTCCTCAAAGACAAAATCTGAGATGACTTTCTACTTCCTGGGCTGGTTAGGTTCTGGCCGTGTGTGCAGCTTGTTGTCCTAGAAAAGCCACAGGATTGAGAGGTCTGGGTTCAGGTCCAGTTCCAACACTAGTTAGCTGTTTGACTGTGGGCAGGTCATTTACCTATTTAGGCTCCAGTTTTCCCTTATCTTTGAACTAAGGATGGTCTACAGGATTTCTGAGGCCTTTGCATCCTCTAGATATATCATTGGCATCCAAAAATCAGGAATTTAATTGTTTTCGTAGAATCACGTGCTGGCACTGACAGCCCAGTCACCTGAGGTTGAACGTTTGAATGAAGTCAGCCTCAGGCTCCCGCTGAGTGACATAGCTGTAAAGACATTACAGAACTTGAACCGGCAGTGGATTCGGGCCACGGCGACAGCGCTGGAGCGCTGCAGGTCAGCAGAGCCCATCTCTTACCATTTTCCATTAGGGTAAAATTAACGGCTTGAGCTCAGGAATGTCACTGTTACATGGCTCTGTTATGTTTGTTTTTAACCTTTGTAGTGAGCTTCAGGGAACTGGATTGAGTGAAAAGTTTCTTTCTTGCTGTGAAAAATGGGTCCAGCTTTTGGAGAAGATAGAGGAGACACTCAAAGCAAATATCTCTGACAGCCTTCCAACTCTCCTGGAACAGCAGAAAACATATGAGGTAAACATGTGTTCTCTGCCACCTAGTACCCCCGACCCTGGGGCAGGCATCCGGGAAAGACAGATTTAAAGAAAATACAGAGAGTACCCATCACTCTCTAAACATGGAATGTAAGTCTTTAAGCAAACTCCGTTGTCAGTTGATCATTTGTAAAATCCTCACGTGTTTCATAAAATTCAACGTTTTGTTTTACTGTTCTGTTTTATTAATGACAGAACTCCTAGATTTTCTGCAGTAGGTGGAAGCTTCTAGGGCAAACTTTGCTTTCACAGAATGCAAACATTATACAACTAATTTACCAAGAATATGTTAAAGTACTTCAATTCGTCTTTGCATTTTTACTAAGTAATTCTCTAAAATATTGAAGCACTTGGTATAATCATAATTGTAGCATTAATAATTTCACAGAGGAGTTTCCCCAGGCTTGTGTTGATGTTTATTTGAAAATTCTGCTGGTGGTTATAGCCAGACCCTGCATTTCAAAAGTGTGCATGATGAGTTCATTGTAACTTTTTAATGTAACTGATTTACGTCTGCATCGTTACATCAAGATCATCCAATGAAAATGAAATCTGTCCAGCCAAAAAGCTGGGTGACCTTGAATCAGTTACTGAACTTCCTTCCCTCTTAGTTTCCTCCTCTCAAATGGATCTAATAATATTACTTAAGTCCTAAGGTTGAGGAATAAGTGAGACAATGTATGTTTTATACAGTGCCTAGCAAATAGTAAACGCCCAATAAATGGGCATTAGATATAGTTATTATTAGATGTATTTGCTTCTAGGATTATATCCACAGGTGATGTTGATGTGATGGTTGAGCATTTTTTGTAGTTAGGCTCAGATGATTTGCAAATGAATCATCTCGCATATCCCCTCTGAGCTTTGGTTTTAATAGGCACTATGAGTTCCAGATTCATAAAATGAATTCTACTAGCTGCTATTTTATATTTTAACTCATATATAGATGTTAGAAGCTGAAGTTTCTATAAACCAGACAATTGCTGATTCCTACATCACCCAGTCCTTACAACTCCTGGACACAACAGAAGTGGAGAAGAAGTAAGCTGTCTGGGGCTTGTGATGGCTGTGGGTGCGGGGAAGGTGGTGCATTTGGGGCCACCCTTCCACCACGTGGATCTTGACCGTGTCAGTCCCCTGTGGCCGTGTCAGTTGATAGACCACCACGGGGCCAGTCTTTTGACTGTATATTAGGATGAAATCTAGCCGTAAAAACTTTGGTGGCACTCTTCCCTATGATGGGTGGGTGGAGTTGGCAGACCAGACGCTTTGCAAATACCCACTCACCAAATACGGTTAACTAAGTTTTTACCCCAGAGAGTCTTCTGTAGTCTGTTTTCCTCTCTACCTTCAGCTTCATGATGTTTTGCTCTGTAAAAAATAAATTTTAAAGTGCTGCTGTTCCCAGCAGGTAGCTCTGTCACATGTGTGAAAGAAGGGATTTCTCTCTCTGCTGTACATGGGGTTGAGGTCCCTGGGCAGTGCCAGTTGGGCTGAGCAGAGCGCCTGAGGCCAGCCCGGTGACAGTGACTGAACCTGCCCGCACAGCTGGTCGACATGCAGACAGTCTGGAGGTGGCCTGGCCTCTTAAAGACTTCTCTAAATGTCCTGATAGGTATTATTTCCACCCCGCCCCCCATCACCACCCATATACCTCTGAATCATCGTTCAGCATAACTAAGAAATATAATGCCCATTTCTTCCTGGCTCTGAAGAAATAAATTCAAACCAATTCCAAAATGATAAACTGGTTTTGATTTGATCAGTATAGCAAAGCATGACTTTTCCCATAATAAATAAAAGGCCTTATCAATCATGTGAAGAGTGTAATTGATCTGGGAAATAACTAGTTGAGTAGTTGCAGAAAGCATGTTCTTTATTGCTGAAATTACTTAAAGTGCAACCATCAAGTAATAAAGAACATTACATGGTACCTACCGGTTCATCCGTTTCCCGTTGACCCAATGTTTAGTTTTCCATACAGCATTTGGCATAATGTATGTTAAAACAGCTTCAGTTTGTTCAAGGGAATGGTTGTCATGCATGCTGGCAAAAAACCAGGTCATGTGCAGACACTTTCTGCTAAATGCCTTTCATCAAAACACACGCCCCAGCCCCAAGTTCCCCATCATCTTTAAGTTGAATGGTGCTCAGGTGTTAAGAGTTTTTTCCCATCTAAATTGTGCATATAAATAGCAAATCCGAGTTCCTATTATGTATTTATAGTTATTTTTCCTACATGTTGATGTCAGAATTCTCTAACGATCTATTTTTCCCAAGACCTGAATTTGTTTTAAACTTCACGAGGCTGAAAGACCGGTGGCAGAGTGCTGTCCGGAGCGTTCGGCAGAGGAAGAATGACATCAGTGGGCTGGTGAGGCAGTGGCAGTCCTTCACCACCTCCGAGGAGGACCTGCTCCGCTTCCTCACTGACACCACCCACCTGCTGTCTGCAGTGAAGAGCCAGGATTGCTACAGCCTCTACCAAACTCGAAGCCTGATCCATGAGCTGAAGGTAGTGTGTGCACAGGAGCAGTGTGAGAACTACAGAGTGGCCACTCTTTGGAAGGTGTTCATTCGCCTCAGGTTTTACGTTTTCTGTGATGTCATGGTTCAAGTATGCTCTTTGCAATGGGGAGGCCAGCTGGGTAGGGTCATGGGGACCCTACCAAGCCTTGTCCCTAGCCTTGTGGGGTCAGAAACCCAATCTTCCCCATTCACCCAGAAATGGTGAGGCTCTCTTGGGCTGTGGCAGTAGGCGTGGACTGGAGATGGGTGGGCAGAGTGGGGGAAGTTTAGGGTGACAGACTCACCCTAGCTGATTAGGCACTGACAAAGGCAGAAATGACGACCAGTGTGGTAACTTCCAGTGGGACTCCTGCTTACTCTTGAAGGGCAGATTCATTTAGGCAACAGAGTTCTTAATCAGAAAGTTGCTTGCTGAGCACAGGACTAGAGTAATGAGTTGGCAGTTCCCAGGGCATGTTCCATTGAGCAGTAGAACCACTTTTCTTTCTAGAGGTACCGTTCTGAAGTCCTGTGCTTTCCTCATTCAGTTATCTAGTCATCAAATATTGAGTACCTGCTCTTATCTGGTCTCTATTCTAAGTGCTGGGCATATGGTGTGGACTAAGAGAAGGCCTCTGCTCTTGTAGGGGGAATCAGACAAATTAATAAACAGACAAGAAAATACTAATTTGTCTGATTGGTGAGGGGAATCAGACAAAATAATAAATAATATCTGATTGCAACAAGGCATATGTAGATAATTAAAACAGGGCCAGTAATGGGGGGCCTGGGTGGTACTTTAGGAACTTTTGGGTAATCTCTGGGAATGTGACGTTTAAACTGGAACTTAAATGGCAAGAAGGAGCGAGCCATGCAAAGATCTGGGGAAAGAGCCTTTCAGACAGAGGGAGCAGCTTTCCCAAAGTCCCCAAGATGAGATCAAATAGTATGACTGGAGTATAGCCAGTGAGACAGCAGTGATAGAAAACGCATTTAGACGCAGTGAGGGAGGAGGATTTTGTAGGTGAGATGTGGTCCCTGGTTTACAGTCTCGATGTTATGGGAAGCCTTTGAAGAGTTTCAGTTGGAAGAGGGGGCAGCATGATACAATACAGTCTGTATTTTTAAAGATCATCTGGCTGCTCTGAGAAGGATAGATTGTTGGGGAGCCAAAGGAGAAGCAGGAATCCCATTGCTGCATAACAGCAAACATTTAGTATTATCTCTCACAGTTCTGGAGGTTGACAGGGCTCAGTCAGGTGGCTCTTGCTTAGGGTCTCTTAGGCAGTTTCAGTCAGATGGTGACTGGGTCAGGACTCATCCAAAGGGTTCCTCACTCTCGTGTCTAGCACTTAAGCTGGAAAGACTCAGACAGCTAGGAACTGGACCAGCTGGGGCTCCTTGGGCATCATTCCCTGTGCTCCCTCCACCTGGAGGCTTCCAGTAGCCAGACTTCTTACATGACGGCTCATGCCTTCAAAGGTGCGCGTCCCAAGAAAGAGAGATCCAGGGGGAGGCTGTATTGCCTTTTTAGACCTGGCCTTGGAAGTCACTCACTTGCAGCATTCTCCATTAGTCAGGACCATCATACATGCCCACACAGGTTCAAGAGGAGGGGACAGAGGCAGCACCACTTGATGGGGAGTGGCAAGGTTCTGGAAGAGCGTGCAGGACTGGTAATATTGCTGTGGCGATTTTGTGAAAAATACAGTCTTCCGTCACCAGTTAGTCTATTTCAATAGTCTTGGATAGTTAAGATGATTAAGACAAGGGTGATGACAGTGAAGATAAATAAGGATATGTCTGTGGGTAGAGTTTACAGGACTTGTTTATGGTTTGGGTGTGGCAGGTAAATAAAAATCTAAATCAAGATGATTCTAGGTTTTTGGGTTGAGCATCTTGGTTAATAGTGTGCTGTTGACCAAGTCAGGGAAGACAGGAGGGGGAGCAGATCTTTTGATAAGTTAAGTTTGAAATGGCTGCTAGGCGTCTAGCGTAGTGGCTGTGTCGAGCAGTGCTGCATATTGGAGAGATGAGTGTGGAGTGGCAGTATACTCATTTGAGTTGCAGTTTTTCTTTATGTCTGCTTCTGAGAGTATTGTCTGCTTTCCTCCTTTGCATTGGGTTGTTTTAAGTACTCTCAGAAATACCTTTGTAAATCAATGCTCTCTTGATTTTTTTTAATATCAGCTGCCATTTTGGAAAATGCCTACATTATGTCTCCCTTGAGAAATTTGAAAATGAAGGAAATTATATTTACAACAAAAATTAGAACTAATTTTTTTCTTCTGAAAACCAATGCTTTTGGAATTATGAATTAAAAGTTTTTACTTAATTTTTGTGTTGTAAATCGCTCATTTCAGTCCCCTTTGAAGAAAAGCCTACATCATATTCAAATAGAATTTTTTAATCCCTTATTGCTGTACATCTTTATGTATATATTGTACATATGTAATATTGATGTACATAGTTATGTGCCCATAATAAGCTTGAGTGTATACTTTTGTATTTTACCTTTTTTATTTGTTCTCTCCGTCTTTTAAGTTTGTTTAGCATAATGTGCACATTCAACTCTTGTGGGTTAGGAGTAAGCTGACTCTGGGACCCTGATGCTAATGGGTATTTGCTCTTAGTTTCAGGTCTAATACTCTAATCATTTTCTTAATGTTCTTACATCGATTTATCTTGTAGGCTTTTATTCTGTGAAGTATATTTTTCATTTCTCTATACTTCTAATCATTACACTAAGAATCTTATCTCTTACCAGCCCTTGGAAATTATTTTAAGAACACATCATTTGGTAGTATGCTGTCTACTCAATGTAAAAACGTTAGCCTTTGATGTGAATGAGTGAGTGAGTGTGTGTTTATGTGTGTGTGTACATTCTAACCAGATTTGTCTAGTTTATATCTAATTTAACATAGAGGAAAATCTCTGAAGGAAATATACACAAACATACACAAAGAGTCACATTTTGGTCGCATCAGAGGCTTAAGCAAATCCCTTTTCTTTCTTCTTCTAGAATAGAGAAATTCATTTTCAGAGATGGCAGCCTACCTATGCACTAACCTTGGAAGCTGGGGAAAAGTTACTGAACATAACTAACCTGGAAACCAAAGAGTCAATTGACAAAAGAATCAGTCAACTTCAGGACAACTGGAAGGACACAAAGCTCCAAGTAGGAGAGATGATAAAACAGTTCCAGAGCATTGCAGAGGTAAACTCGCCTTCTACTCTTCATGATGCTGAAACGCAGTGCATAGAATTTTTGTTTACTGTGTAAAGATGGAAATGATTTTAGAAAATCACAATATTGTGATTTTTCCAAGGGAACTTGAGTCCTACTAATCCATGAATCATGACAGTTACGTAATGTAAAATAATAATATAGCATTGAAAAAGTCAATGTTAAGTACAAATACTTGAGGTTTATTTTATATTTACTTTTATGAAACAGGAAATTTATTCGTGTTCAATATACATAGAGCTAATGTTCCAAATAGGGTCTATTTGGGGGCGTAGTATATGAAAATAAACACAGTGATACTTCGTCTTCCTATTATCATCAGAGAATGCACTTTTCCATAAAAGTGAATTTCCCAGATAATTAATGATTATACCTTTAAGAACCATGATGTTTTATTTTGAGTCATTATGAGGAAAATCATTAACATTTTATTATGCCAAAATATACCAAGTTGCTCTCAAGGACTCTGAGCTGCTTTGAACTTAGGCCTTGCACTTCTGTGCTCTTATGTGGTTTTTCTGGTTTTTGTTTCTGTCTAGTTAATGTTAGCTGTCTATTTTTACTTTATTTCTCTGAGCACACCTACTTCTTGGGGCCCATTCTCCTCTCAGATCTGTTGTGTGTGTACCAAAACCAGATAACCAAGCTTGTCAGAGATGTTTTTCTGAATAAAGAGTAAATATATGTGAGTTAGGGCCTGAACATCTCTCCTGTGAACAAAGTATCTGAATTTTATTTGGTATACAGACTATGTGAAATACATGAACCAGCAAATATTTGTTGAACACCTGCCGTGTTTGCAAAGCATGATGGTAAATGCGATTTAACAGTTTGGTGGAAGAGTTAGGACTCATGGTTTTGTTTCTCTCTTCACTTTCTTCTTGGTTGTGTTCCAGAGAGTTGATGTTGCTAGACAAGTGGTCTCTCCTTTAGTGAGGTGTTACCACAGAAATGGGCCAACCCAAGTATATTTAGGTAGAGGAATAGAATAGTGTTTGACTCTGTTTGCCTGTTTTTAGTAACCTCAGGAGTAGAAATTTATCCTAATGAATCAATTGTGAACATCCTGATCTTGAAAATACAGGCAACTATTTGCTTAGTAATGTCAGGTTTAAGGAAAAGAGATGCTTCAAAAGAATGGCATTGGCAGGGGAAACTACAGCCTTAGCTCCATTCTTGACTAGGCTGCTTTCAGCCGCATATGCTTGGGCCAGTCGGTTTTTTGCTGAGCCTCAGTTTTCCCATTTTAAATGTGATAATAACACTTGCCCTGTCTGTCTCCTAAGGTTATTATGATTGCAGTGAGATAAATGAAGTTGAAAATGCTTTGCAAACTATAACGTGCTTTAAGCAGAAGACAGCAGTCAGAGCAGGGGTGAGAAATGGAGAGTGAAGCTTGACTGTGAAAGGGTCGCTAAAGACAAGCTATTTCTAGAAAGGGGAAAAGAAAGCAGAGGGTTGAAAGTAGAAAAGAAGACAACCAAAGCGGGTGAGCATTCTGCTTTACAGTGCTGTGATAGCATAGGCCCAACATCGTAAAGGGTAAATATTAGTTCTTGGAGTAGCCTTTAGATGTGAACTTTTCCAAAATTAAAATGGAAATAAGTTAGATAGATCAGGGATATGAAGAGGGAGGAGGAAATATCTCAAAGCAAAGCCAACCCGATGGTTGAGATGAGCCACACGTAAAGCCACAAAGAGGCATCGAACCACAGGGGGCTCCCATCTACCCTCGTGGGCCACAGTCTGCTCAAGACAAGGAAATGGTGTTTCTGTGTGATTTAAAAAATCACATTTGATAGAGTGATTACAAGGATTAAATGAGCTATTCTATTTCTACAGTTCCTCCTTAAATAGCAAAGTACTTACCAATTTTAACACTGTTTTCAAATAGACCTGGGACCAGTGCGAAAAGAAAATCAAGAAGTTGGAAAGCAGGCTGCAAGTTTTAAAGGCACAAAGCAAAGATCCTCTTCCAGAACTTCACGAGGACCTCCTTAAAGAAAAGGAGCTGATTAAGGTATTGAAATCTGAAGGCTTATTGAAGATCATCACGGAGCTGTTTGCTGAGAAGTTGAAGTGGTTGCTTGCCTTTCAATTTCTGTGTGAAATTAAGTGTCTGTGTCCAGTTGGAAAACATTTTTCCTATCTGCTCTAACATCACATCCTGGTCTCTAAAGCAGTTAGAATCGATGCCTTTTGAGATCCATGTGTGAAGATGAGAAAGACTTTTGCAGAAATTCTTCTTAGCATTTGGGGTTTTCTCCTTCAGGTCCTCTTTCTCTCTGTTTCTCCTGTGTAATAGAAGATGTGGTCTCTGAGATCACATTGAAAGCAGTTCCCTTAGCAAATGACTTTGTAATAAGAGTGAAGTATAACTAAAGAATTCATTTTAAATAAGCCCATGGGTTGGGGTTTTTGCTCAAATACAACATTTTTATAAAACCTTCCAACTATATTCTGCCTAGTTGATACCACACTAGCAAAAATTCCTGGATATTTTAGGCCTTTACAGACAACAAGGCAAACTTATGGATAGGGATTTGCACCAGTAAAATTCCCAGGGCAGGATCTCCTGTGTCTCTTCCCTATCTGCAGGTTTGATGTTTAAAAGACATCAAGGGCCTAATGGAATGTTTTTTAAATTTTTTCTTCGTTCCTTGACTTCAGGGATCAAATTGAAAAAATTAGAAAGAAATGAGTAGTTTCTTACTTTGAGCTGTGCTGGACATTAGTGTCTCCTCCCTGTGTCTTTTTTCTTCACTGTAAAAATTTCTAACATGCAAAAAGTTTCTAACACATTAAATGGTGTGGCAAACTGTCATAAAACCACCACTCGGCAGAAAAATGAAACATTATACATGCAGTTCACGTGCCCGCGTGGTCTCCAGTGGGAGCCACAGCGCTGAATTTGGTGTTTTATCATCCTTCTGCATTTCTTTATAGTTATACCACATATATATGTAGCTCTCAATGAAGTATAGAGGTATTACTTTTGTTTTTAAACTCTATATAAGCAGTACCATCACTCCACGCTAAAGTCATAAAGATATGCTCCTACGTTTCCTACTGAAGTTTTCAAATTTTGCTTTTTATATTTACATCTTTATTCATTGAAGAATTGATTTTTGCATATGTTTTGAGGTAAAGATCAAAGTTTTATTTTATTGTTACGGATGACCATTGTCCTGATGCCCTTTTATTGAATAGTCCACTGTCAAATATCAAGTTTTCCTATATGTATGATTTGTCTCTTGGTTCTCTACTTCTTTGGTCTGCTTATCTCAGCTTTTATATCAAATTATCTGGCGTACTGTGTTTATTATGACAAATCTTCATTTCAGGTGGAATGTGTACCCATACCTTGTTCTCCCACATTAGGTGTGGATGTCCTTGGTTCTTTGACCTTCCACAAATTTTAGAAGCAGTTTGTCAAACTGTGAAAAGTCCTGATAAGAGTTTTAATGAAATTGTATTGAATTTATGGATTAATTTGGGAAAAATTAACATCTTTTTGACATTGAGTACTCTCGTTGCTGAATATGGCCTATTTCTCCTTTTAGCCATGTTCAGTAATGTTTTATAATTTCTTTATGTTGCATATCTTTTGTTAGATTTATTTTTTGGTGTGTTATTTTTGAAGCCATTGAAAATACTGCCTTTTTCTAATTATATTTTCTAACTATGTATCACTGGTGCCTAGAAATTTAACTACTTTTTGTATATTGATGTTACATTCAACCATCTTGCTAAACTCTTTGTTAATTCCAATAATTTGTCTATCTATTCTATTGAGTGTCTATGTAGACAATCACTATCTGTGAATAATGACTTTTTTGTTTCTTCCTTATAATTCTTATACTTTTTTTCCTGTTCTTTCCGCACTGGTCAGTACCTCCAGAACAATGTTGAGTAGAAGTATTGCTTACTGGCTCCTCTGTGCCATTCCTGATTTTAAAGAAAATGAGTCTAAGATGTCACTGTTGGTATGATATTTGCTGGCGATGTGTTAGTGGATGACTTTCTTAGGTTGAGAAGGTTCCTATCCATCCCTAATCTTCAAAATGTTTACCCTCTTCACATCTTTAGGTTTAGATCTAGACTTTACTAACAAATGAAAGAATCTGGAGTCACTCTCTCAGTTGATACATAGAGTTTACTTCCATAAAGTCTAGACACTTGTGCAGAATACAAACCATAAACCCACGCATAGGCATGCTTTTCCCAAGTATCACACTCCTCAATTTCCAGTAGGATCCTTTCAGCTTCCGTGGCCTCAGCATTCTATTTCTCAGTGGGAAGAATCAGGGAGAGAGGCCAAGAGCATTGAGTTCATTCAACCTATGATCATATTCCAGAAAGATCCCCAGTAATCTGAAGCCTGTCTAGGACAATGTTTATCATCCCTGAGTCGCTTGGGGAGATATGCTAGCCTCTTGACCAGTCTGAGCTTTACTCTCCTCCTTGAAAAATTACATTCCCATTACAGCCAAGTTGATGTATGGAAAAATTGCTTTACATGTTTATATGTGTGTGTGGCTGTGTAATATATGTAATATACATATATGTAATTTCTTTATATTTTATATACTAACTTTTCACTATTATGACAGTTGCTATAGTAGACATCTGTGTTCATAAAACTTGTCAATTGAATCTTAGGACAGTTTGAACTTTAAAATATTTACTGAATAAGTAATATAGTCACACGGTTCAAAATTCAGAAGGTACAAAAGATATACATGAAAATTTTTTCGCCCTTCACTCCCTCTCCACAGCAGCAGTCAGTGTTAGAGATTTGTTGCACATTCTTCCAAAGATATTCTGTGCATACACAGGCCAATATTTATAGAGATGCACGTTTATTTTTTGCTCCTCTTTTTACCCAAATGGTAGTGTAGAGAAATGGGACTTGACAATCCCAACAGTAACTGAGTTCACGGACAAAGGCTTAAATGCTGTCGTGCCTAGAGACATTAGAGAGTCCAGCCAAGGCCTATGCGACACACCACTTTACATGGTCAAACAACTTCAAGTTTTACATCACGTGTTATATGGGCAATTGGAATTTTATAGGTAGTTTTTGGAATACAGACAATTTATCTGGTTAAATTAAAAAAGGGAAACTTATCTGACTGACGTGTTCTCTTTGGCAATTAGTTTGGTGACAAATCTGGAGTATTTTAAGGCAAAAACTTTTTTTTGAAAAAAAGATTGGCCCTGAGCTAACATCCATTGCCAATCTTTTTTTTTTTTTTCCCTTCTTTTCCCCAAAGCCCCTCAGTACATAGTTGTGTATTCTAGTTGTAGGTCCTTCTGGCTCTGCTACGTGGGACGCCACCTCAGCATGGCTTGATGAGTGGTGCTAGGTCTGCGCCCGTGAAACCCTGGGTAGCCAAAGCAGATCACGCGAACTTAAACACTCAGCCACAGGCAAGCCCCGGAAGCATGATTTTTGAAATGTTTATACAAACAGTGAGCATCAGCCGTAATAAACTTCCACAGTAGTCCTCACTCTATAGCTTGTTTGATTCCTTGCTTTTTTCACTTAAGACCTATGAACATGTTAAAGCTCTTGAGACATCCTGCCACATTGCTTTCCTTTCAAGCATACATTTTGATGTGTGAGGACTTACTCTACACCGGGCATGTGGTAGGGGCTGAGTGGGCCATGCATTGGTGAGCACTGTTGTCATGGCCCCAGCCAGCAGGGAGCTGATAGTCTGGACTGCTGGAGACGCACATGTTAACCAGAGTCCCCTATATGCATACGTACGTGTGTGTGAATAATTGTCAGCATGGTGAGTATCAGAGGGGAAAAGGACAGGGGGCTAAAAGAGCATAAAACAGAGGTCCCAACCTTGTCCAGTGACCCAGAGAAGGCTCCTGTGAGCAATGACCTTTGTGTCTTAGATCTGAAAATGTCAGGAATTAACTAAATATGTCTGTGGAAGCATCAGAGTGAAGGAGTGGATAGCATTTCAGGCTAGTAATTTAAGAAATACAAATTTAAACAATAACTAGGAATCATTACACATATTCAACTTGCCAAAAAAATGCATAGAACTTGCCGCCACAAAGTATGTGGAGAAAGTCATTTCTTTGAGGACACAATTTGGCAGCATTTATTAAGAACTATAAAATGTCCTTATTCAAAAGTTCTACATCTATTAATTATCCTTTCAAATTGTAGGAGGAAACCAAGTATCCAAGCCAAACTGATTTAAATGTGGCTGTGGATAACTGCCCCGTGTGCAGGCATCTGAGCTGCCTTTGAGTATGAGTCAGTGAATGGTATCCCTCCCCTTTCGAGTTGCCCCTTTATGCCGTATGGCTAGTAGAAGTGTTCCACCGCGGGATCTGCTCTCATCCCCTCTAGTAGAACCGTGAGGCTAAAACTGGGTAACAAAAATTTAAAGGAATGATTTGTCTTCTCATAAAGATGTTAGTTCTTGATCTCCATGCAACCTTTAAAAAGAATTCTCTGGGGGTGGCCCCTGCCGTCAAGTAGTTAAAGTTCCGTGAACTCTGGCTTCTGCAGCCTCAGGTTCACAGGTTCAGATCCCGGTGTGGACCTACTCCACTCATCAGCCATGCTGTGGCTGCATCCCACGTACAAAGTAGAGGAAGACTGGTGCAGATGTGAGCTCAGGGACAATCTTCCTCAAGCAAAAAAAAAGAGGAGGATTGGCAACAGATGTTAGCTCAGGGTGAATCTTCCTCACAAAAATAAATAAATGAAAAGAATTCTCTGGACCATTTTATTAAACGTAAATTCTTCTTGGCAAGTTGCGAAATCATGCCAGTGTAGCTTTTAGAACTCTGAAAATCAATCAGAGTTAACACATTTGTATTGTTGCCACTCCTCAGACTTATTTCTGATGTAAATGAAGTAGTCTTTTCTTTCAGATTCCAATAGACAGGTATGAATGGAGACCATTAAAATATGCCTAAGTAGGAAGAATTCTAAGCACAGGAAAAATCTGGAGGACTCACCGGTGGGCTGTTTCCTTGTACCGCCCCTGTTGTGAAAGCAATTTTCTTGATTAAGTACTAGCATACAAAAGTTTTCGTTTGACACACACTTCATTTTAAGAAGTAAATGTCTGCAGAGCCAGAGGAAATTTTCTGCTAACCAATCTGCCAATAATTAGGGAATGATTTATTTTTTCTTCAGTTATACTCATTCTTTTCAAAAGTTAACCAAAATAATTCCCTTTGAACCAAAGCTGTTATGTGATTGCCACAGCAGCAACAATGCATTTCTTACATGTTTTAAAAAATGGGAAATCACACTTTATACAACATTTCTGTAATAGTTTCAGGATTAAAAGTGTGTGTGTGAGAAAGAGAGATTGTTGCTAGACTCCAAAAATACTTTCCTTTGAGTAAAGGTAAAGACTTACACGACTTTAAAATAGAATTAATTATATAAAAGTCTGAACTACCTGAAGAAATGAAAACAAAGGTAGAAACGAGTTTCCTTTGAGAAAATAGATGGTGAGCAATTGGCCAACCACAACTGCAGACGCTCGCCCGGGGCTGTTTCTCATTCTGTAGGTCCCGCCCCCTCCCCTGTTCTCCCCTCCCCCAGAGTCCAATCAAAGGATTAGCCTACAGGTTTGGAAACAACAGCAGCTTGAGTTGAAGGGTTTTTTTTTTTCTTTTTTTCTTTCCTTCTTGTGTTTAAACGCAGGAACTAGAGAAGTCTTTGGCTAACTGGACTCAGAACTTGAAAGAACTTCCCACTATGAAGACTGACTTAACCCAGCACATTCTTGTGGAGGACGTGATGGTTTTGAAGGAGCAAATAGAGCATTTGCACAGACAATGGGAGGACCTCTGCTTAAGGGTAAGTCAGTTAACTGCAGGGCACGGCTCTTCTGGCGTTTATTGAAATGTCTCCGAAGGCCTGACCGAGTAGAAAGGAGCTTAATTTCATTGAGCCCGAGGCCCTTTTCAGTTGGAGCCCGGGCCAGATGCTGTTCTTTAGAAGGCAGCAACACGGTTTAACAGATTTGACCCTTTGTTTCTCCAGCCCTCAGTGCTGGAACTTTGCATGCTTTTAATGAGCTTCTTTAAGAATCACCTTAAGTCAGGGAGAAAGTTGTAATTTTGGGCCGCCGTGCGCACACTGCTCTCTGTCCTGTACCAATGACAGGTACCAATCAGTGTATTCGAATCAGGACTTCAGCAAGGTCCCGGGTGGTCTTGGAGCGGTCAGCATCGCTGCAGTAGCTCTTCTCTGGGCCCAGCGAACAGCAGGAGTCATACTTAGTGCCCGGCACAGGGGCTTGTTATCTAAGAGTCTGCCTTCACATGAAGTCCGATGTTTATTTCAAGCAGCTGGTTTTTGAAGCTAATGAAATGATCAGCTGCTACACTAGTATCTCAGCAGTTCACTTCTACATAGAAAGAATCGGATTGCGGTTAGGATGTTATACAGTATGTACTTGTGACAGGATCAGGATGGCATTAAAGGGTGTTCAAATAGGATTTTGTTTTAAGAACACATAATTCTAAGAAAAATAAATTCCTTAATCTCATTTTTGTGAATTAAGGAGAGGTATTTAAAAGTTGAAATTCAGGCCCTTTTGAATGTATTTTAATAAAGTAAAATGTTTTTCTTTGATAGTCACAATGTATCCTAATTTTAAATGTCCTTTTAGAATTTTTTTCACATTTTATATAAAAGGAAATATTTAGAATACATGAAAATTATCCTAAAAGTTAAGAAGCACAGACTGGGGCCCAGATGTTCCTAATTGTTACCATTATGAAACCAATCAAAGTGATGCTGTACAAAGTGCCAGGATTTTAAAAAGCTAAATAAATAGATGCCCTGAGGAATGGAAACACAAAACTTGTTTTTTTAGGGATAGTTTTTTGAGCCTTCTTAATACATTTCACTGGGTGGATGTACAAGCATCAGTTATTTTGCCTCAGTCTGAAAAGAGCAGAGGTTTTTTTTGTGCATAGCAGGAAAATTTCTGGGAGTTCAACCTCAGTTTCCCCATCTTTAAAGTGGGATGTTAAAACTTGACCAAAAGAACTTTTAGCTATGCCTTTCAACTCTGAGATTCTAAAGATTTTTAAGACCTGGGAATACTTTTGTACATTTAGAAAGGCTGATTTGCATTCTTTAAATTTATGTTTGTTTAAGTAATAAATTTGAACCCTGTGAGGAGGAAGACCCTTTGCTGATTTCAGCTTATGTGTTGCTCATGCGTAATAGAGCATTGGGTGTTTTGGGGTCAGCCTGTTCACTGCAGACCAGTATTTGGTTCCATTTTCATGGTTTCCATCCAAAGCCATAGTGTATAATGGGAAGGTGGATTGAATGAGTGGTGTGCATTGTTTTTTATTTTATTTTGCTTTGTTTTTGAAATATATCCTTAAAACATGGAAATGACTTTAATTTTTGTGCTCCCTTTGCATTACAAATGTTAGATTTATATTGTGATCTAGATTTAAAGGCAGGGCATTGGCCTTAAGTAGGAATAAAGAATTGATCTTCTTTTCATTTTATTTTTATTTTTTCTAAGATTGGCACCTGAGCTAACATCTGTTGCCAATCTGTTTTTCTTCTTCGTCTTCCCAAAGCCCCCGGTACATAGTTGCATATTTTTAGTTGTGGGTCCTTCTAGTTGTGGCATGTGGGACACCGCCTCAGCATGGCCTGAGGAGTGGTGCCAAGTCCGCACCCAGGATCTGAATTGGTGAAACCCTGGGCCACCGAAGTGGAGCATGGGAACTTAACCACTCGGCCTCGGGGCCGGCCCCGGGAGTTGTCATTTTTAAAAAGGCAAAACGATTGGTGTCATAGAGTTATAAATTAGCGTGTAGCAAGCAGTCAGTAAATGTATATTGAAAGAATGAGGAACAGAAGAAATTTGGGTGATGCTTAATGCATTCGTCTAACCTTTCCTGTTTCTAATTTTTAATATAACCTGATAATACATTTGTATTGGATAAAACTGAATCCTCTCGGTCAGTTACACTTTAATCTTTTAGATGCCTTTTATGGTATTTATCAAAAGTATAAAACTTTTCTTGATGTTGAACCCTAAGTGTTTAAGAGGCAAAAACATAATGATTTAAATCTAGAGGGTCACTGATTAAAATGAATGAAATTCATAGTCCTTTTGGTGGGAGGAAGGGAAGAAAAACACTTTCCTTCCTGCCTATATTCAGCTGCCAAATGCATTTTCGTTTCCAGGTGGCTATACGAAAACAGGAGATTGAAGACAGACTCAATTCATGGATTGTGTTCAATGAAAAAAATAAAGAGTTATGTGCATGGCTGGTACAGATGGAAAACAAAGTTCTCCAGACAGCAGATATTAGCATTGAAGAGATGATTGAAAAGTTACAGAAGGTGAGCAGGAGTCCCCAGGTGGGTGCAGCTAGGATACTGCGGTATCCTCTGCCCTCCACTCCCCACCTCAGAGCCGTATAATGTTATAGGTATGTTTCCAGTAACATTTTAGAAATTTGAAGGGACTTTCTGTTTCTTCTCAGAGAAGAACTGGTGAGTGAGGATTCCAGAGAGATGGGAAATGTGGGACTGTTCTGGGTGGGCATGATGGTATGTACTGAGGGGGGTTGCTTTCCCTCGGTTAGGGTGCCTGGCCAGAGAAGGCACTCTCATCTCCTTAAGCATCGCTTCACACCCTAAGGAAGTTATGGCTTCTCTGGTTATCGTTAAGGAGCTCCCCTTGCCAACGGGAAGAGGCTGACAGCCATGGGGCTCATAAGTCTGAGATGGTCACTAATTCCCACGAAAAGGGAGAAAGAGCGTTTTTGCTGCAGTCACCCAAAATGCCACTCAGTTAAACCTCAGCAAAACTCTTATTGATATATTAGGCTAGTTTGGTTGTATTCACTTGTCCTCAGCTCCCAGGTAGGTTGGCTTAGAAGATAGCTGTGAGGGGAAACCAGGCCTATTGAATTAAGAAAGGAACTACTGCTTTATATATTATACATGTGCTGAGTGGGTCCTTTGACTTTTTTAGCTAATACTGAAGAATTAACAGATGTGAGAAGTTTTTTATTTTTTAAACAATTTTGGGGGTCGGGGGGCGGCTCCTGCCCATCTCTCTCCCACATGCTCCACTAAACCATCTGACAAAAATTAATGAATAAAGATGGTGAAAATTGTGGAAAAAGAAATTTCAAAAGGCAAACTGTATTTATGGCTGGCGAAGAAATGACTTTTCGGTAGTACTTCAGGGTTTGTTTTGCTGCCTCTGCCAGGACTGCATGGAAGAAATAAACTTGTTTAGTGAAAACAAGTTACAGTTAAAGCAAATGGGTGACCAGTTGATCAAGGCCAGCAACCAGACGAGAGCAGCTGAGATCGATGACAAGCTTAGCAAAATTAATGACCGCTGGCAACATCTTTTTGATGTCATTGGATCAAGGTAAGAAACTGCCTAAAAATGATTCCTACTCCCGAGGTACAGGGGTCACTTCACAGATCTAGAAACTGAGCCCAGTCCTCCTCTCAGGTAATCCGGCAGATCTGTAAACTTAAAGAGAAATGTAAAGTTCAGTAAAAATGAGTGGAAATTCTTATTTCAGCATTATAGGAAGGTTATATTTTAGTATATGCCACTTTAATGTATTTGTTTATTTAGCTTAAAATTTTACATGAATTAGATTAGGTTTAAATGAGAGTTGGATACTGAATTTGAAAAGAGATCCTTGGGGAGGTGTTATTTCGAAATTCTAACTCTGCTTTAGGATTGCTGTCCCCTGGATGAAATCATTCCTGCCTGTCCCTCTCATGCGTGGCAGATGCAAGTCAGTCAGGGCACGGGTTTCTAGATGCTGCTTCTGGAGGTCCCTGACTGTCCCCACCACAGGGGTTCAGCACACACAAGGCAGGGACCCTTTGGAAGTGTGTGCTGGGCATGCACACACCAGGTCCCCAGTGCGCATCTGGTCCGAAGGTGCGGACCTGGGAGGCGAGGCTGTGACTATACATCAAAGCTGTGTTCTCCAGCGCAACCTCGTCAGAAACAAGACTGATCATTTTATCTCCCCCCCCCAAATAACGAGGATGATGCCTCTCAAAGCTTTTAAATGTCTTCTGTCTTCAAAGTCTCTCTCCAAAGACACCCCAGCCAAAGTGTTTTTCAGTTGCAACATGACGTACAAAAACAATCGCTCGGCTTTGGGACCACTCATGCAGCGTCGTGCTTCCACTGGCTGAGCGAGTCTTTTACACAACAGTGCGCTCAGACGTTTTGAACACATATATAATGTGCAATATACAAGAGAAACCTGTAAGGTTACTGAAGAATTGGGGAGTACTGAAAATAAGATACTCATAATAATATGGTATTTCCATTATCTCTGTTTATTGTAAACGGTAAGCAAACCTGATTCACTCAGCCAAGGCACCAGGCTAAGTGCTGTGAGAGTGACAGGCGGGACGTTAAGATGAGCCCATTACATTAATGGGAGCAGACGTCGGAGCCGCTGTAGAGCAAAATGGTGTGAGAGCTCAGTTCTCATCTTCGTGGACCGGGGCTGGGGATTAGGAAGAGCCTTACAGAAGAGTGGTGTTCCCAGATGGTCCTGAATAAGGGGTTGGGATTCTGAAGTGTTACTGGTGGCAGGGAAGGAGAAACACATTTTGGGGACAAAAGGTGCAGGGTAGAGCAGTGTAGAAGCTGTTTAGGAAATGACAAGAAGCTCCGCTGGCTCCAGTGTGGGAGATGAAGCTAGAAAGGTAGGTTGGGGCCAAGTCTTAAATCTCAACAAAAGACTTGGCCTTCTAAATAAAGTTTGGGTCATTCATGGTTTTTAACAGCGTCTGCTAAAGACAAATATTAGGGTGATTTGGCTAGCAGTATAAGCTGGGCTGAATTCAACTTCTCTCTACTGCCAGTTGAAAAAAAAATCAATAGAAATCCATGGTGGTGACCCAAGTGAGGATTAAGAGCACAGATTTTGAGCCAGGCCTGACTTTAACACTTACTCACCTTGGAAACTTGAGTAGTGATTTCACCTTCCTAAGCCTTAGTTTCCAAATCTGCAAAATGTGTCTAACAGCACCGCTCACATCAGAGGCCTGTGTGGGGATGAATGACATGTGCCTGGCATTTGGCACAGGACCAGCACATGGGAGCCAGCGTCTATGAGTGGTTATTATCATTGTTTTTCCTTAAGACTCCAAGACTAAGTGGCATGTTTGTTGAGTAGAAGAGGATTCCCTCCATTATGTCTAATAGTGAGAGGTCTTTCCTCCATGAGACCAATCTCTTTGACTTCTTTCCAGCACCTGAAACAGTGCTTCAGATATTTGTTGAAATGAATGAATGTCATAGTACCTAAGAATAAGATCATTTCTATTAGGTAAATTGTGGCTAGCATGTCTTTGTCACCATTATCTTTATATCCCCAGTCTTCTTGGGCCTGGCATTAATCAAGGGTATTATGACATGGTGCTTGTTCACAGATCATTCAGGAGTGAGATCTAGATTATGCTTCGTGAAGACTAGACTGACAGTCCATTTGGAGTCATTCATGCTTTGGTTATAGCACTTCAGAGTTTAATAGGCTATTTTCCTCTCTCCTCTCCGGTTGCCTGTCTTTAGCCAATTCCTTCGTGGGAAAGGGAAAAAACAGCAGGTGAAATTGCAGTGGGGTGTTTTTGGAAGGAGCAATTGGCAAAATAAGGAGTTGAAGTAGTAGCAAATATATTGGCTGCCAGCTATATTCTTAAAAATGTGCTTTTTAGGTATATTTTCACTTAATGTTCATTGTATCCTGAAAGGTAGATACCGTTATCCCATTTTACAGATGAAGAAACCGAGGCACTGAAGTTAAGTCATTTGTGCACAATGACATCACCAACACGTGAGGCGATCAGGATTTCAACTCAAGCAGTTGTGTTGCTTCTCCTCTGCCCCAGACCCTTCTAGTTTGTTACGCTGAAATGAGTAGACTGTATTGAGAACCTAATCCCCTCAAAGCTGAGGGACTAGGGAGGGAATAACTTATCTTACCTTAAAGCAAGGGCTGAGCTGAGACAGATGGCTGAGAGTCTAGGAAAGTCTTAGTTGGCGTTTACCCTTCAGGGGAATCTGTGGGTTGAGGCAGCAAGCTTGGACCTGCCATAAATAGACCTCACATAGAATCAGCTCCTTGTCTGATCTCTGACGCTGATCGTATCACACTATCAAGGAAGGGGGGGCACAGGCTGCAGAATTTAGGTTTGAACACTGCCCACCAGAACCTGCAGCCCTGCAGGGTACACTTGTGGCCTCATTTGCCCAAAGAATTCTGGCCACTGGTTAACCTTTTCTGTCCTGCTCAGTGTTCTGCTGCTTCACTCCTAGGGCAGGGGGCAACATCTCTTCTTAAAAATGTTAGGTAAGATTTGGAAGGGAGATCCTACACAGGTACCCAGCCTCAGGTCTTCAAGATTTTAACTATAAGCCTTTAACTTCAAAGTTTGGAAGGGTGTTCAGAAGTTCAAGACCTCAACAAATCAGGTTTAATTCACCCAAAAGAGGTCTGTTGTTTTGGGTTCATTCTCAGCAAAATGTAAATTTCAAAAGAATTGCTAAAAATGAAAGACAGGGTTACTTAAATGCATGTAAAATGTCTGATCATTTCAAGTAGTAGGCTCCATTATGGGCTGGGTAGGGGAAGAAACCATTGTTAATTTTTTAAGCGCCAGGCTCCTCATATATGTTATTTCATTTCATTCTTGCAACAACCCGCAAGGTCGGTTGTCCCTCCAGAGAGGGACGCTGCAGCTCCGAGAGGGCGAATAACTGGTCCCGGGCAGAAGCGTTTCTGCACAGGGCAGGGGCGGACCTGGGATCTGTCCGTCTGCCTGCACCATATGTCGGAAGAGCACTTGGCTCCTTTGAGACCTTGACTTTTAAAGGTAGTTTATCAGAATTTTTCTAGAACCTAGAACTCGGTGTAGAATTTACTGTTTACTCTAGAGCAGTGTTCTCAGACTTAAATTAACGTGGGTCAGAATCGCTGGCAGGCTCATGAAAACATGGGTTGCTGGACCCCACCCCCAGGGCTTCTGACTCTGTAGGTGTGGGTGGGGCTGAGAATGTGCATTTCTAACAAGTGCCCAGGTGTTGCTAGTGGTGCTGGTCTGGGGAACACAGCTAGAGCCAGCAGCAGGATGACGTGACATGTGCTGCACCAAGAGGCAGAAATTCTGGATTCGCCACTTTCTCTGAACACGTCTTGTGGCCTCTGTGAGCCTGTTTCCTTGTTGATAAACTCGGCACAAGAACCTGGGACCCTTAGGTCCGTCCATACGCACTCACTGCTAGCCTCTGGTGCAGCTCAGTGTGGCCGCATAGAGGAGGAATGGGAGGGGGCTTAGGCCCAAACCACTGCTTTTCCTCTGCTTGTAAAGACCTCACATAAGGTCACAGAGGCCCTGAGGTGGGCATTAAAATCCAGGGAACTGGCTCTCCTTCAGAGTTGCTGCAGGAGATTTAAGCAGTCCTCGTGGGCCCCTGGGCAGCTTCCTACATTTGTGACATCTATACTCTTATAAAACACATTATTAATTTTATCAACAGAAAGGCCATTGGAAGCACTATATATTTTTTAGTGAATGGTATGATTATTCTAGAACCCAGTCTGATTTGATGACAAGAAATATTAATTATATCCTACTATGCTCATTTGACAGATTAAATGAAGAGTGAATTTTTTTTTAATTGTAGTTGTTAGCTCCTCCTCTTCCTCATGTTTTCTCAGACATCTTTAAAAAGTGACCCAGCAAAACCTGAATGGAGGAGAGAGGAGTAAATTAGAGAAGTTGTTTTTCAGAACTACCAATATGTGCGATCCTCTGTTTTGGAGGAAGCTAGGCTACCTGTTAATAAGAACAGCTTAGGCACAGGATGTTGAGTGATGGACAAAAAGATGCAAAGCTGACTTGCTTCAGCCAGCACAGACCAAAGCTCTGAAAAGAGGGTCCCCGGCCATCCTCCCTTCAGTGGGACTCATGCCAGAGAAAGACTCAGCTCCACACGTAATCTCACCTTTGCTACCCTTGATTTCAAAATTCTAGTAGTTGAACTCTTTAAAAATCCATCTACTGTTGTTTCCCACAACCCCTTCCCCATTTCATTAGTCAGAGCCTCAGCTGTGTCCTATAAAGCACAAGCCGTGTGTCCTTAGGGAGTCACCCTGCTGGTCGTTTGTGTTGGCAGAGCCTATTCAGAAACATGGGTGGAAGGGTGGCTCTTTTTGAAGACTCTTTCTAGCAGCACGTGGGAAGGATCTGGTGAAAGCTTTCAATGCAGGAGACAGACAAGACAGCTAAGCAGAAAGACATACGTTCACGTTGGTTATCTGTTGGCGTTGGCATCATTGGTGATTTTAGTTTTCCAAAAGAACTTTGCTTATCTGTATTTTCCAAATGTTTATTATGGAAAAGGAACATGGGGGCCTTAAATGTCAGGAATATTGTTAGCTTTCTCCTAATTTCTCTTTGATGGTAGCATCATTAATAGACTTGGCATCCTTAAGCCAATGTTATGAAGGGGGAACTTACTCAGACATACTAGCATATGGTCCATTCCTGTTTAGACTAGGTAGCTCTCTCGCCATCAGAAGGATCAAGTCCATGAAAAAACTTTAAGCGTAATTTTCACATTTCACTTACCAACATGAAAAACCCCCCTACTTTATAATAGTAGCAATTAAAATGTTGTCATTTAAACTCAGCAGTTACTGCCATGGCAACTGTGTGTTAAGATTGTTTTTCCATCCCTTGCAGAATGAGCAGGGAGATATGTGCCTTTTTAAACTGATAAAGTTTTTCATTGCTCTCTTTTTATCTGTGTTGTCTCAAGGTTCTTTTGGAAGACCAAACAATGCTGCTAGTCATACAGTTGACTTGCTCTGGTCTTAACAGGTTGCCTCGTCCAGTGGGCTTGGAAGGATTTAGAAATTTAGCACAGGGAGAGCCAGATGTGAGGTCGACCTCTCCCCTTTCATTTTTCCTTCCCCTCAGCCCCATCATTCCTCCTCTGGAGCAGGTGACTGCTGCTCCCAAGCCCTGCAGAAATGGCTTCTTGAGAGTTGGGGAGCTTCCCCAAGGGACAGCAGCCATCATTGGGTCAATGAGCAATCAGTAGCCTGGTGTCCAGCATCAGGCAGGTCCAGTGTATGAGCCTTGGGGGGTCATATGTAGCAGGTCCCAAGGACAGCCAAGAATGTGAGCACAAGTTAGTCAAATGCAGCATTTGGGGAGAACTGTTTCCAAATCCACACTCGTAATCTGACTGATGTAGAATGTGTCTGCGGTGTTTCAAGGTGGGGATGTAATAATGACTAAATGTTGGGCTGGAGGGACCCATGAGAAATGATTGATATTGTGAAGTCTCAAAATAAGGCTGGGGCTGAGCCTCGAAGGGGCTGGACGCAAAGCAAGGGTGCTCCGTAAGCAGAGCCGTTTCAGCTCGCGTTGAGAACTGTGGTTGGCGTGCAGAGGAATTTTCAGATACTCACATTATGGTAAACCCTAGGAGGAGCTAGCAACAAGAACTGCACAATTTCCTCCTCTGCAGAGTCTTGAACTCCATTTGTGCTGTGAGATAGAATTTTTTTTTCCTGCAAAAAGTAGAGGAATGGACTAAATGAACTCTCTGCCCCTCCTGAGCCAGGATACACAGGACCTAAAAAGGCAGGGCAGAACCCCCCGGGGAAGTTTCTTCTTTAGGGGGACAGGAGGGAGGCACTCCTGTCGGACTCAGGGGCTTCAGATTTCACCATTTCTTTTAAACCTAATCAGAGAAGATTTAATTTGACGAGAACAGAAGTCCTCTTTTCTGTGCCCTAAATCTAAATGTTTCTTCTCTTGGTTTATAACACTTCATAAATAACCCATAGCCAAGATAACACTGTGACTTTCTTCCCCCAGTATTGCAATCCTGAACGTCAGAACAAAGACTGTGTGTTTGTATGTGTGTGCGCGCGTGTGTGTGTGTGTGTGTGTGAAAGAGAGAGAAAAGAGCTGGAGATATTTGTTTATTGGAAAGGAGAAAACTGAGATTAAAAATTGCAGTTAGCCGAGAAGCAGCTCTCTGCCTTTCCTGCGGGCATCGCTTTGTGGCTGTGAGCAAGCCGTGCCCACGGGAGCCTGCGGGAGGGCGGCCTGGGGAAGATGCTGAACCAGTGAATGGAGGGGCCCACCAGGCGGGGGAGGGGCTGCCTCGTCCTCCGGAGGTGGAGGTGCAGGGGCAGCTCGGAACTTGGAGCTTTCAATCAACATAAGGAATGATTTTTTTCTCGTCAACAGTAAGTGCCATTTCAGTCATTAGCTTTGCATATGGCCGAGGGGTGGTTGCTGTCTCTGTGTGTCTTGCTCTCTCACTCTCTCGTTTTGGTTACAATAGAAATTACTGATGAGATGGTGGCCGCGGAGTCTGTGTGCTCAGCCATCGGGGGATGGGTTCTTTCTCAGTGTCAGCGTGCGTGTGGTGTCTGCAGTCAGCCTCTGACGAGCTGGGGAGAGAAGTGATTGTGCTGGGTGGAAAATGGAAGTCCTCCAGCAACATAAATGCTTCAAAGAGGCGATGAGCTCAAATGCATTGTAACGTCTGTGCCCCTAAATCAGGTCTTCAGGATCTCAAAGTAATTGATTGTATTGCTATAAAGATGTTTACTCACTCAAAAAGATGCAGTTGTACAGAATTTGTACAATTTTAGCAACTGACAGCTGTCCACAGGTCTGAGCTTCTGTCTGTTTTAGTGCAAATTCAGATACTTTGACCATCTCAGTTTTCGTTATTATTTTTTGTTATGCTGTCCACATTGGCATAGGAATTTTTTTAACTTACGCTGATCTAGGGCCTTTGTAATTTAACTGTAGACCCTTTAGCATATAGAGAATAGGACTGAAATGTGTATTATTCCCTCCACATGAATTTGATATCTGAAGCCTCCATCACACATTGTCAGACTTGGGCTTGATACATAGGATGATACTAACCTGCCTAGATTTTGTTTGGTTTGGAGGGAGAGCAGGGTTCATAAATGTTATATTCTGATCCATCACTATTAAAATAAAAGAAAAACTTTATTCACTTTATGATTTTCTGCATTTCTACCCATAATCCCTGCAAAAGATCTTCTAATTTGTAGTTCTTCTTAGGCAAAATTCTGATTTTGTTTGATTTCATATAAAAATATTTTAGTTTTATTCAAGGCTTCCAATAATCTACACAGGTGAAAAACTTTCCTTTTGCACCTAAAAATTGTTTTCCCAATCCTCAGAATTAGAATTCAACTCAGGAAATCATGCTGTTTTTTCTGGAGAAATATGATTTGTGGAAATGTATGTGAGAGCAGCGTTAGTCGAGTGCACCTGGGTGAAACAGGCCAGTGCAGAGAACAGAACACCTTGGCGGTTGATGTAATGTAGTATTGGGGCTGCTTCCCTGTGCCAGCGGTCTGGTCTCTGAATGAGTTTCCTTGTTTCCCAATATTAACTCGAGATTTAAATTTTTCTAAGAGCGATATTAACAAGGCCTAACGTGGAGATCGGTTGCCTGGGTTGGCAAATGACACGTACTTCCTGACCTGGAAAAGGTGATCATTAGATGCAGTCTGTACAGAACAGAACCATGCAAACTCAACAGGATGTTGGATAGTGTCTAGAGTAAGTTGTAACATGATTATCTGAGGAACAGTATTGATTTATATCACCGCGCATTCTGGGTTATCATGCCTTTGGTCAGAGGTTGGGACATAGAGCAGGTTAAATCCTGACTGGATGGATATTTTGTAGCTTCTTGACAACTTCCTTCTTTTCTTTCCCTCCCACCTTGCCTTCCCCATTAATTTGCCCTAAGTATGCATGTGATTTACGTGTGTGTTTCTCAGTGCTTCACATGCCTAATGTGGAACCAAGTTTTAGGAGCATGCGTGGCTCATAGTGGCAGGAAATTGTTTTGTGGAAAGATGGCTCAGAGGTACTCTGATCTTTACATCTTTTCTTTAAAATATAACATGGCCACCTCTTACGAAAAAGACACATTCGAAGGTATGAGTGAACATCATTTACTCATTCAGAAGAAATTTATTGACTGCCTCCGATGTTATATTATAAATGTCTAAATTAGACCACTAGCTCTTTAGGAATAAGACCGATGTTTCAGTTATCTTTGAGTCCTCAGGATCTGTGTAGGACCTAAGACAAAAATGGTTAAATGTTTATAGAAAGGAAATCATGGAGGGGCAAAGACGGGCACCCAAAATGCACTTACCCCTGCCCCGCCCCCACCCGTGTACCCTTGACCCCATGAGTCTAGACTTCTGATCGCGTTCCCTGACAGCAAGAGAAACATCTCGTACCTCCAGTAAGTGCACATTAGCATAGGCAGGTTTGTAAGAGATGCTTAAGAACAGCGGCTCCAGGCCAGACTGCCCAGATTGGAATCCTGCCTCTGCCATTTAATGACCGTGTCACTAGAGCGAGTTATTTCATCTCTGTGCCTCAGTTACCTCATCTGTCCAGTGGGGATACTAACAGTACCGATCACATAGCATTGTTGTGACGATTAAGTGAGTTGCTGACACGTAAAACACAACAGGCTTGGCACGTGCAGATGTCAGCATGCTCTGTGGATGTTCCATTTCAGTAATAAAGCTTGTGAATTATAAGGCATATCCAATGTAGAAATTTTTTTTAAGTGGGTTAATAATAGCAAGTCTAATATATTATTCCCACACCCCAGTGGTTTGTCTTGAGTCTTGAGCACCCCGTTTCGGACACCACTGGCCTGGAGTACCATAGTCCTGGGGAAGAAAACTAAATCATTCCTCCGCCTTCTCCATACTCCCCCATGTGTTCACTGCACACCTCGCCCTGGGATTAACATGATTCAAGATCACAGCGTCTCTGCATCCAGGTGCTGGATAAGACAGTGGGGGCTGAGGTCCTGGGAGGAGGGGGAGGCACGAGAGCTGTGCAGAGGCTGCTGGGCCTGAGCTCCTCTCCCCATCTATGGCAGCTCTCAGGCCCAGGCTGCTTCTCCAGCCACAGCCTTACAGGAGGGTAGCCCCTTGCAAACTGCATGAAAGACTCCTTGTCCCATGGGGCCTGGGGTTCCTGGCTGCTCTGGCGTTGTCTGGAGTATTCTGTCTGGTCCCTGGGCAATCAGGGTGACAAGACATTGGGGTGAGGAGAGTGTACCTCAAAGCCACAGGAACAAAGGAGGGATCTAGGTTACAACTGCATCCAGGCCTGGCCTCGGATTCTGTTACTTCCTGTTTAATAAATCATCCTGTAGCTTTGAAGGGAGCTTTTCCTTATGATGTTTGCAATAAGAATGCAATATGGAAAACACACCTTGAAAGTCATCCTGACCACAGTTTCTGGGGATTTATCTCTATTAGGCACTGTGCTGAAGGCCTTTGATGGGTTTATATCTCACCGGATCCTCTCAGCCACCGGGTGAAGGAAGAGACTGCTTCTGATAGCGTTTTACAGCTGAGATTAGACAGAGCTGGGATTCAGACCCAGGCCCTGACCGCAGAGTCGGTGCTCTCCACCGCCAGCCTCCACAGCCTCCCTCCAGGCTTGCCTACCTCATGGCGCTGTTGAGAATACAATATTTGTAAAAGGACTTCCTGAGGTCCAGTGCCGTATAAATGAGGCGTCGTTGCGGCCTCGTGTAGTCCCAGTCAGCAGTCATAAGACCTAGGATTATATTGAGCACTTACTATCTGACAAAGGTCTTACATGCATCCTCTTGTTTCAGTCTCACGGCCACCTGCAAGGTGGATAATAATTTGGCAGATAATGAGGAAACAGGGACGTAGGAAGGTTAGGTTCCTTGCGGGGATGGTGCAATGGGGCTTAGACGCAGTCTGCCTGCATCCAGAGCTCTGACCTGAATGTCGCCCGGATGCTACCACGCCCCTGAAGCTTGAGGGACCTCAGAGGCCTACTAGAGATGAGGGGGCTAAGGGAAAAGGACTTTCCCTAAATCATAAAACTAGCTGGTAATAGAGCTAAAACTAGAAGTCAGTCCCCAGAGTTGATTTGATCTACTGTAGGATGCAAAAAGAAATTTAAAAAGTAAAAAAAGCACACACAACTCTGTGGTCTACTTAAATAATAGCTTGTAGTGGAAGTCTTATACACATTTATTCATTCAACCAATGTTTGTTGATACCTCCTGCCCCCCAGGCAGTGTGGGAGGTGCCGTACGTGCAGAGGGAGCAGCCCTGTGCAGCCTGGCCAGTGTGGGCTCTGTCGTGATGGATGCACAGTGAATGAGGGGTGGGCCTGGGTGCCACAGGAGCACGTGGGCAAGGGGCCCCTGGTGCCTCAGTGAGCAGTGGAAGAAGCCCCAGGAAAAGGGAGGAGGAGCTACTTTGCAGAGTGCAGGGGTGGAGGCGGAGAGGCCACTGTCCTCTTGAGGACCTGTAAGGTCAGAGGTTAAACCAGTACGTCAGGGCGGAGTGAGGACTGTGGAAGGGTTTGAACGTGGATCAGTCTTGCCGCCTGGAATGTACGCTTTGGCTATAGAACCAAAGGCAGACAGGAGGGCATGGCGGACGGTAGGAAGCTGTTCACAGGCAGTCACAGAAGAGATGACGGTGGCGAGGAGTGCGCATCCTCCGAGTTAGGGTCAGTGCCCTGATTTCTCTTGCTAGCGCCGTGGGATGCAGTTCTGACGGCACCTTGCAACATGAGTTTTGATAAATGGGAACTTTCCATTGTAGCCATCACTTCATATCTCTGGGATTCACTAAAAGTCCCACAGATCACTGGAATAAGCTCTACTTTAGGACTTTTGTGGAAGCAGTTTATGCAAGCATTTTACTTCAGGATCTATCAGAAGATCGTTTTCCCTCAGCAGCTGCGTCATTTCCCCTCAACTACGTGGACGTGCCAGCCAGCTCACGAAATACAGTGACTCCCGCCGAGTCTGGCTGGTCGGTGAGGGAGGTGGAGTCAGAACTGTGCTTGCAGCCTCTCTCTGAGCCCCCTCCCTTTTTGGCTGACACAGCTGCCCCGTAATGGGCTGGTTCTCTGCGTGCGGCACCCTCAACCCCTCGGACTGGATGGGGTGGGTTTGACACACGTTCTCTGCTTGCTCAAGAGGAGGGTCCCATGAGAGGCAGCATGGGCCAGATACCACCAAGTGAAGCAGGTGTGTGATCTTAACCCGTCAGGGAAGGTCCTGGCTGCTTTGATCATTGGGCATCCCCAAGACAGAAGATGGACGGAAGTTAACCTAGAAAGAGAGAAAGCACCTCCCGTCTCCTCTGCAGCCCCAGTAAGATGGACTGGGTCTCAGGGGTCTCACTCTGGGAATAGTAGGACTTCATATTTGCATGGGTGGGTTAACTCAGTCGATTTGAAAATCAGCTGGAACAGCAGTTTTGGAAAGTGTCACATAATTCTGTGAAAACTATCTGGTAATGTGAGTGTTGTTCTGCTGTAAAATCAATAACCGATGTGGATTCCTTTTCACCCTCCGACACCCTCGTCCGTGCATTCTTCTCCCCACTAAACATTGTGCTTTTGTTTTCCACCTCTTTTTTTCCTACAAATATGTTTAGGGTGAAGAAGCTGAAGGAGACCTTTGCTTTTATTCAGCAGTTAGACAAAAACATGAGCAACCTTCGCACCTGGTTGGCTCGGATTGAGTCTGAGCTCTCTAAGCCCGTGGTTTATGACGTCTGTGATGATCAAGAGATCCAGAAGAGGCTCGCCGAGCAGCAGGTGGGGGAATGGGCGATGAGCTTTTGTAAGGGTGTAGGTGTCTACAATACCTGCTAACTCGAACCTTCCCTGTATTGGCTGTGAATTTAAGTGTGCTCACATTTCATAATACGGGCTTGTTTTTTCCAGAGAAAGCTGATCACCGGTCCGTGTTCTTGCGTGTGTGAGGTCTCCGTCTTTTGAGTACCCATCTCCGCCACCATTCACATAGCTCTTTGTGAAATACCTTGAACAATGGTTAAGATGCAGACCTTAATCTTAGTGGTAAATGAGGTTTTCTTATTTGTTATTTTTTTAACTTGGATCTTTGTTTTGTTGTTTTTGTTGATAGAGTTTTAGAAGGCAATAAATTGAAAGAAAAATAGTTTTTCTAACCAAGGAAGGTTTTCATGGGACAACACTCGGTGTGTCTGATAGAGCTTTAAAAAAATTAAAACAAGGTGTAATAGGAGCGTGCTTGGACTGATAGCTTAGGAAGTTTCTCCTGCAATGCTCTGGGCATTTCTGTCACCGGTTATGCACCCTCTGAGCCAACCTGGGAATTCCGCCATTTGCAGACCACTGAGTCCCGCCAGTGTTTATCACTGCACTGACGTGGGCATGCTCTTTGATATCACTGACTTACCAAATCCACTTTCCTGCCCTCTGTGGGCTCACATTCACGTGCTCATTCTCAAATGCAGTGCCTAAACTTGTCTTTATTTCTAAAATATTATGTTTATGTTACTCTTTCAGGAGCTTTCCATCACCTCTGTTTTCCTCAGACCTGTGAGCAGATTCTGTTTTGACCATTTAAGCAATACTGTTGCCATCAGGTTCTTAGACTTGTGTCTGTTTTCTTCGCATTTCCTCCAAAGCCTTGGTGTTTGCTGTCTGTTGACACACTGCAGAGATTTGCCCACGTATCACAGCTGCTTGGAGACAGAATCCGGGGCTGAACCTTTTCCATGAGATTATCATCAAGGCCACCCGTTGATGATAAATTCTCTTGAGTTCAGGTCATTCCCTTTAATGGTAACAAGTGACATTTCATGCTACCATGAAATAGAGCTAAGTAGCTGATAGTACTCTCGACTTAGATCTTTATTCAATCTATTACAATTACTGTTTAAACGATGCCTATTCTCTTATTTTCAAATTGGTATGATTTAGCAATGCTGTTAGGTAAAAATACTGGTTTTTCCACTTAGCCTCAGAAATTTAAGTATGTCTTTTTCATTGAGGTCATCTAAATTCTGTCTTTGCTTTGTGGAGAAATGAATATCGATATAAGTACCATGTTAATGGACACTGCAGAGATTGTAATGCCCTTCTCAGTGGACTCACAGCTACTGAACATTATCAGCTTTATTTACAAGTTTGATCCACTAGGGTGAATTTCTTGAATAGTCTCTTTATAGACAAGGCCTTGCAAATAACCATTTACCCTGAGTGGTGAGTTTTTTCAGGTAAATAATACAGAAGCTGACAATATTTTTCTTCTTAAAGAATAACTGGCTCAATTTGGCAGGGGATAATAATGTGTATTAACATTTTATAAACCTGAAGGGTGACAAAACATCATTAAATTGTAGACAGTTTATTCTCAAAAGTGTACAATTTGGAGCAGCTGCCATCCCCTTGGCCTTGTTTCTTCCTGTACTGAAATGGTGCAGCATTTCAGTCTGGTTCATTTGCAGCTTCCCTCTTTATAGAATTCAGAATCACCATCATGGAATTCTTTGTTTTTTTTTTTTGAGGAAGATTAGCCCTGAACTAACATCTGCTGCCAATCCTCCTCTTTTTGCTGAGGAAGACTGGCCCTGAGCTCACATCCATGCCCATCTTCCTCCACTTTATATGTGGGACACCTACCACAGCATGGCCTGCCAAGTGGTGCCATGTCCACACCCGGGATCCGAACCGGCGAACCTCGGGCTGCCGAAGCAGAACATGCACACTTAACTGCTGTGCCACCGGGCTGGTCCCACCCCTCTTCCACTTTTAAGGACCCTTGGGATTACATTGGGCTCGCTCAGATGGTCCAGGATAATCTTCCTGTTTTCAGGTCAGCTGGTTAGCAATCCTAATTCTCCTTTGCCGTGTAACCTAACGTATTCACAGGTTTTGGGAATAAGGACATGGAGATCTTTGGAGGGGCCAATATTCTGTCTACCACAGATATACTAAAAGGAAACTTTTAGCATTTTGTTTTAAAAAATCATACTAGGCCTAGACCTTAAATGCTCCATCAAAAACAGGAATGTGTCACAAAAGAGAATTATGTATGGGCCATTTCAAAAAACCTTACCCGTGTTTCTATCACTAGTTAAATATAGTAAATTACGTGATTACTTCTGGAAATAAGACCTGAAAGCTTGGGCTAGTATTGCTTCCTGCAAAAGCCCTCAGCCCCCAAGAGGGGTAAAGAGCCGCAATGTGCCTGGATCCTCACTGTGATGTCCCTGGGGCCGTGGGGCCGAGGTCAGACCTTAGAAGACTCCTTTTTTGTTTCTCTTTTATGTGAAACTCCTTAGATGATAAGGGTGTATTGTGATTTCTGGAGAATATATCATCTTCAAAATGCAAAGGAAGTGGTAGCAACCTTTGTGACATTTTACACTGTGAACCACTTTCCGTGAGTCTTCAGCACCTTGCTCCTGTTTTCTTTGGTTTCCTGGTTCCCTGAGGGGTGCCAGGTGGTGGTGTGGGGAGGTGGTTCTGTAATTACCAATAGTCCCCTCCCCAGTGGCCCAACTCAGCTTCATGCCAGCCCCCCTAAATCACTCCCCAAGACCACCCAGACTTGTCACCCCCAACCCCTCCCACAGAGACATTCTGGAGCCACCACCGGCGCCCCACCACGTGCAATTTTCTGCCCTCTGCCTGGTTTTCTCCTTCCCCCCTTTACCTTATTCTTCTAGCTCGTTCTGTATTGTCATTCCTCCTGGCTGCCTTCTTAGCTCTAGTTTCATGTCACCCCCGTCTCCTCTCGCTCCCCACCCCAGCTCTTACTCAGCTTCAGTGCTCTGTGTCCCCCACGCAGGACCAGAAAAATGAAACGGACAGGAGCCCATTTGCAGAGCCGCCGGCAGACGCCTTCACATTGTCCTGTTGTTTCTTAAGTCTGGCTCTTCTCTGCATTTGGACAGTTCTTGAAATCTAATTATTGTACAAACTCGGGCCTCAGTGGAGACCTGTGGCAGGATTATTTCAGTTTGCAAAGTGTCACCTGTCTAGCATTTAAATGGTTTGCATTTTCGAGTAGGTCTACCACTTTATTTGATATTTTACAAGGTAACTAACTGGTTCACACTACAATATCAGCAGGCCATTCTGTGGTGCTTTAGAAATTTGTTTTGGAAATTGTGAAAATGTTGGGACTTCTTTTTTCCCAAGATGTCGGTCGTCTCTTATAAACTATCATGGAGCTCATTCGCTGCCACCATTCACCCTGCGTATTAATCAGTTTTCTGTAGCCGTTTCACTCACTATAAGCTGAATCAATAATGTAAAGTGACTGCAGAGAGTCTGTTAAAATGCATGGCATTCATGTTTATCCATAGACGAGACTTCCTCCGTGCTTTTCAACCAGATCCCACCCAACCCCACCGTGTGAGGTCAGGGGCAGGTACCATTTATCAGTGAAAATGGTCAGTGTTACTCATTTAGCACCAGTGTTAGAATTCCTTATTTGTTAACAAAGTTAAAAGGGATATTTATCAATGCCAGTAAGTTTTAGGAAAGCCCATGGCAATTCTGTGAACCATTAAGAATTTTAAAACTGGAATTCTATTTAAACCTAATAATTGTAAAGCTAGTCCTCACATTGACCCTAGGGAGGCGTCCCCCACTGCAGCATTTCAGGCATTTGTCCTCAACTGAAGAGCTTACAAAGTCACCCTGCGCATCTCTTTTCACAGGGCACACAAGGTGGCAAGTGGGAAACACCTTTCTTCTGAATATAACTTTGAGGTGCTCTTTTTTATCAGTTAGGATCTATGTTAAGAACTGCCTGATTTAAAATTCAGTTGGAGTGTTAGCATTTTATTCTTTCATATCCACTCAGACACAGAATGATCCGGACCGTGCATTCATCTGGAGAAAAGAAAGAAAATATTAGTCTTATCTAGTAATACAATAGTAATGTCCAAAATTATTAAATATTGAGGTGACCCGTGATGAACTTCATGCTGCCTTCCTGTAGATAGCGGCAGGGACTGTGTATAAAATTGTCCCTCCTATAAACTGAACTTTGTGAAAGCCAGGGAACTTTAATATAGTTAACAGTGCCGTATTTAACTTAGAACTGGGCTTCGTCTTTGCTATCTCACAAAGTAACTCGGATGCTAAGATTAGTGGGGGCAGTCTCATGTCACCTTCCTCAGAATTCAGCTATCAGGAGAAGCCTAGCTCGTCCGCAGTGCCATGCAGCCTCCTCGCCTCTCCCTCCCGGCCCACGCGTGTTGGGCAGAAGGATCTGGGTGATAACGGGCAGTGCCATGGTTATTCTCCATGCATTTTCTCTTCATGAATGTTCTTCCTCCTGAATCAGGGAACTGCATCACTGTCGCCATCAGAGAACAAGGTTCCCCTCTCAGAGCTAAGCCTTGGCTGGACCCCATCAGATGGGGGGAGCAGAGTCTCTACCCCCAAATTCTCCCCTTGGGCCTGTTGAGCCCCAGGATGGGCTCACGGGGAGGCTGTGGAGCATACAGCCGCACGCATTATTTGGGGCGGGGGGGGCGGTAAAGGTAGCACAAAAGTCTTAGTAGATTTAAGAATTCTATGACCCATAAAAGGTGAAGATCTGCTGCTGCTGAAGTCTTCGGTCCTACTGAAGAGACTCAGTCAGTTTTCCATGGAAGACCTCCCCAAAGCCAAGTCTAAATTGGAGGCCCTTGGGGTCGAGTGGTGTGGAGTGGATCCGATGCCTCCCCTCCATCTGTGGGGCGGTGGGATCTCAGGGGAGGGTATCCCCCACTACTCCCACTCCTCACATAGTCAGTGTGACAAAGAAATCCCAGTTGTTGCCTGACTTGTTAGGCTTTGTGTCAGCTGCTCCAGTGCAATGGCTGCACAAAGATGAGAGGGAACCGGTTTGTGTTTCTGCTTCCAAGGTAGAAATCCACCCAGGACTGTGCCCCCTGGGCTGGAAGATGAGGGTGTGGGTAGAGATCCTTTGACCACCATCTTAAGGTGCTTCCTACTCTGTTGTAATGTAGGACCTGCAGCGAGACATTGAGCAACACAGTGCGGGGGTGGAGTCCGTGTTTAACATCTGTGATGTCCTACTGCACGACTCCGATGCCTGTGCCAACGAGACCGAGTGTGACTCCATCCAGCAGACTACCAGAAGCCTGGACAGACGCTGGAGGAACATTTGCGCCATGTCAATGGAGCGGCGAATGAAGTAAGAACTGAGCTGCCCCTAAACATTTTAAATGTGGCCAACTCAGTGCACCCTTCTGACCGAAAGTACAGTAACTGTGTTCTGTTCCCTTCACTTTGAAATGTGCCGGGTCTTAGCAGGGAAGGCTCAGTAAGTGTGACTAGTGCTTATTAAGTGAATGATTCCAGAACAATCTAACTGGGTCATGTCTTTCCTCAGCTCGCCTGTGTCTTGGGCTGTAACCATGGCTGGCGACTGTACTCTGTCCCCAGCTGTAAAGTCACAGAGGAAGCCCTGTCTCCTGTTTGTCTCTGTGAGGCAGGAGCTCTGAGGCGCTGGCGCTCCCAGACAGAAGGTGTCCTGAGCAAGGAGTGACGTTGCTGGTTATTTGCTCGAAGTCTAGTGGAGTCTCTGCCCTCGAACAGGGACGGTGCAAGGGGAGTTGGGAACAGGACCGGTTAAGTGAGAAAGGAGGTGTGAAAGCTCATGGTGGAAACGGGTGGCTTGTATTTCGTTGCTTTCCTCCTGTCAGAATTGAGGAGACGTGGCGCCTGTGGCAGAAGTTTTTAGATGATTACTCCCGCTTTGAGGACTGGCTCAAGCCGGCCGAGAGGACAGCGGCCTACCCGAATTCCTCAGAGGTGCTGTACACAAATGCCAAAGAAGAGCTGAAGAGGTTTGAGGTAATGACCCCCTCCAGCCCAGGGCTCCTGATAACCAAGCCCGCGGCGGGGTCAGGAGCGGCTAAAATGACTCCTCTAAGTGGCGGGCTTCCCCCCTTCCTGGCCCGGGCCACCCAATCCATAACCCACCATCAGCTACTTGGGCAGCTTTGCAAGACATTGCTGATTATGCAGCTGCCATGCACTGAACTTGGAAGCCTTTAGCTTTAGCATCAGAACAGTGAAGTATGCCCTCTGATGCCTTTTCAGTTTGGGGATTAACCACTATGAGTCAGGTCATCTGGGGTCTGGAGGGGGGTGTCCCGGCACTTTCTGTGCTGTGGCACGGATGGGCTCCTCTGTGACACAGGCCTTCCAGCGGCAGATCCACGAGCGGCTCACTCAGCTGGAGCTCATCAACAAGCAGTACCGGCGGCTGGCCCGGGAGAACCGCACCGACACGGCCAGCAAACTGAAGCAGATGGTCCATGAGGGCAACCGGCGCTGGGACAGCCTCCAGAAGCGGGTCACGGCTGTGCTGCGCAGACTCAGAGTAACCTTCTCTACGGCACTCGGGTTGTTTGTAGATTTTCAGGGGGAAGCGATCTGCCACATCAGGCTTGTAACAAAGCAACAGGCAGAAGATTTCGTTTAAGGCCTAAGCTGTTTTAACATCCTTCCAACACAGTCTCCCCTTGTTTAAGCCCAAAGCTGCCAGCGTTCACTTCCTTAAAGAGGTTATTTGCTGAAGAACAGGCTTCTTAGGCAGAGCCTGTTTATGTGATTTGTGTTATCCAACACGCCTCTTCTTTCCGCTCCTGTAACCCCTGACAGTGTGCACGCTGGCTCACAGACTGTCCCCAGAGTCTGGGGCGCTGCCATCCATGGGTCTGGCGAAGGCCCCTCTCAGCCTGGAGAGAGGCCCGCTTCGCCCATCTGCCCGCTTCTGTGTGTCCCGTGGGTTCTTACACTCTGAGGGATGCGGACAGAGCCCCCTCTGCGTTGTGGGGGTTGGGGAGAGTGATTATCCTCTGAATTTCGGGGCACGCTGACTAACCTCAAAAGTTGGATTCAATTTTTGAATGTAAACATTCCCCTTAAATTTCTGTAATTCAGAAGGCGTGGTATGTCATCCTTTGTGAGTCCAGGTGTAACTGACGAGACCGGTGTGGGCTGTGGCTGCAGGAAGTAATTTTAATCCCTGTATTCTGTTCTCAGAGCAGAATGCTCTTGAAACCATTCTAAGAAGATGAGAATCTAGACTTTTTTTTTAACCCTCTCGGGAAGAAATTGGCTAACTTTTCAGACACCCCTCTTGCACTGACTTCTTTATCTCCCGCTGATGTGTCTCTGACCAGTCTAAGCCATCATTGGGCACTGAAGGCTCTGTGTGAGCATCGGCTGCCCATCTATGAGGCGGTAACCCGAGAGGCATCCTTAGTTGGAGGTGGTAAATCTGGGTCTTCTTTCTCTGAGGAGACACACTCAGGGTTACGTCAGTGAAGGCTAATGGGGCATGAGTCCAGGCTCAGCCCTCAGAGCAGTACTTTTCCAGCATGAGGCTTGTAAATCCTTCTGTCAACCCCCAGAGGCTGACAGGTAAAAACAGGCAAGGTGCCTGGCCTGGACTTGGAGGGGCTCCTCAAAGGATAGGTTGGGGAAAATCACAAGCTTAGAGAATTATGAAATTGCAAATGCTGATCGTAGTCAACATTCCCACACCCTCATTTGCCAGTGAAGGTGCTGAGGCTGGGAGAAGGTGGGGGGCTCGTTTGATATCGCACAGCCAGGACCAGACCCAGGCTCCTGACCCCACACTGGCCCCCTGAAGGCCTTGTGGGCCCCCCGGGTACCCAGAGGCAGGTTTCTCTGAGTACGCCGGGCACCCTTGCCTTGCTGCCTAAGTGAACTCTCATTCTGCCATCAACACAAACATGTGATGTTCTTCTCCTGTCACAGCATTTCACCAACCAAAGGGAAGAATTCGAGGGGACCAGGGAGAGCATTCTGGTGTGGCTCACGGAGATGGACCTGCAGCTGACCAACGTGGAGCACTTCTCGGAGAGCGACGCCGACGACAAGATGCGCCAGCTGAACGTGAGGCCTGCTTCCTTAGCTGCTCTTAAAAGAGTGCACCTTTGCAGAGGAGAGCTGGCCAAGTACAAATGTCACCTGATACCTTGAGAGCAGGTTCCAGAATTGTTACAGCAGCCAGACTGCATCCACCTGAGTACTGCTGAGTTATCACAAGCCAGGATACTCTTCCTTACGGCCAGGGGTCATTGGAATGAGGCCCTTTATTCTCTTTGTCATTTATAATCATCTACGGGGAGAACGCCCTTTGGGTTCCATACAGAACTTCCAAAGATGCTGCTTCTCCAGCACTTGAGTCTGAGTGCAACATGTGGGGTGTAACAGGAGGAGAACCTGTATCAAGAGTGGGCCCAAGAACAGATATCTTCTGCTCTCCCACTGTTACAAATATCTGTGCAGGCATACCTCAGAGATATTGCGGGTTCGGTTCCAGACCACTGCAATAAAGCGAATGTAGCGATAAAGCGAGTCACATGAATTTTTCGGTTTCCTAGTATCTATAAAACTTAACCTTTACACTATACTGTAGTCTGTTAAGGGTGCAATAGCATATGTCTAAAAAACAATGTACATACCTTAATTGAAAACTACTTTATTGCTAAAAAATGCTAACCATCATCTGAGCGGCCAGCGAATCATAATCGTTTTGCTGGTGGAGGGTCTTGTAAAAAACCTAGCATCTGTGGAGTGCGATCAAGCGAGGTCTGCCCGTATTACACGTTAGTCTCACTATTGTTCCCCTCCTTGGCTAGGTCTTACAAGATGTTGAAAAATAGAAATGCGCCTTCCCTAATAGAATGGCACCAATGCACACTATTATTGCGTCAGCAGAAGCAAATGCCCGTTGGTGACTTATGGGCGATTTTCTGTTTCCACCAAGCGTCAGTAAGACAAGGTCTCTCCTTCAGACCCAGTAACAGTAAAGGTCCATCCATGTCAAACTTTTAGAATTAATTTAATTGGAAAAGTCAGTGCCTCAAAGGGGGAGGAAAAAATAGGTACACTTGTTTTAAATTATTAAATCTTTATTGTCACTTTGTTAAAAATTGATGAAGCTGGAGTACTCAGTGAAGGAACAAAATAGTAATGACGTTCTGATGCTTTTTCTGTGGCCCTGTTCAAAGAGACAGACACTGGGTCCTCGCAGAATTTTTCTTTCTTTGAAATCTTTTCTTTCTCATATTCTAAATAGGGTTTCCAACAGGAAATCACGTTGAATACCAACAAGATTGATCAGCTCATTGTTTTTGGGGAGCAGCTCATTCAGAAGAGTGAGCCCCTGGACGCCGTGCTGATCGAAGACGAGGTGGAGGAGCTCCACCGGTACTGTCAGGAGGTGTTCGGCCGAGTCTCCCGCTTCCACCGGCGGCTGACCTCCCACGCTCCGGTAAGGGCACTGCCCCCAACAGAGGGCTTCTGGGCCACTCAAAGCTGACGTCTGGGCAAATTTTTAAGGAATTGGGAAACTTATTGTGTAATGGCTAACCATGATTTTATTTTATGGTAAAAAAGCTACGTTGATGGGCTGGCCCAGTGGCGCAGCAGTTAAGTTCACACGGGGTTCACTGGTTCACATCCTGATGTGGACTTCCGCACTGCTTGGCAGCCATGCTGCGGCAGGCGTCCCACACATAAAGTAGAGGAAGATGGGCACGGATGTTAGCTCAGGGCCAGGCTTCCTCAGCCAAAAGTGGAGGATTGGTGGCAGATGCTGGCTCAGGGCTAATCTTCCTCAAAAAAAAAAAAAACTATGTTGAAAAATTTTATTTCCACTCCTTTTAATATAGAGCCACAATTACTTACAAGCTCCCATTTCCCAGTGGAAAGCGTGGCACTTCTGAAAGTTCTTGCTTCTCTTACCTGTTTTCCCTGTGAGGATAACTGTTCCAGTTTGCTAACAGTAGCAACTTGGGACTCTACTGGCCTTTGCCTCAGTGTCTGCAAGCTTTTAATATTTGTGCCTTTCTGGTGCTTTGGTCTCACTGTTGACATGCCAAAAGCACCAACTTTCGAAAGCAACTGTGATGTTTCCCTTGGCAGAAGGATCTTTTGGGATGTTCAGGTGGAGTTAAGGCCATTATTCAAAGTCACTTACTGCCTTTGTGACAGAAGCTTTAATGATGACCATTGACCAACACAACTGGCCACCTTTTCTTCTTTTGTGTCTCCAACTGGCCAACTTCAAACATAATTCTTTATCAGACGTAACCTCAAAAATTACCTTACAATTCTCTCATTTTTAATAGAGCAGTTTAGTCATTTTTGTTAGAATCATTATAACACAGGGTGAGTGAGATTCTGTATTCTGAACAATAAGATTGGGGGATAAGAAAGAAAGAACCTGGTACATGTGGCCCTTGAAGTTGTGAATCTTATCCAGAATACTCTAATGGCCTTAAAAATTTTTTTTTAATTTTAATCTCCTGAATCTTGGAGGAAGCTACCATTAACCATCAATGAAACTTTGGCCTCCATTTCCTTATCTTCTAAGGTGTAACTTAGATTATCAAATTTCAGATCTTTTCTAAGAAAGAAGGTGGAAATTTTGGGAAATACAGATTCTAGGCCCCACGCTAGATAGTGTAAACTGCAATAACACAGACAGGCCTGGGGAGCTGATTCTGCTTAAAGCTGCCTCAGAAATGCTGACAGTGGCCATTTCAGGAACTGCTGGACGGGCCGCCTTCTCACGCTGCTAGTAACTGCAATAGCCTGGGATTTGGTTAATTCTGAAAACTGGATCCTCCCGCTTTAGGGCCTGGAAGACGAAAAGGAGGCCTCTGAGAATGAAACGGACATGGAAGACCCCAGAGAGATCCAGACTGACTCTTGGCGTAAAAGGGGAGTGAGCGAGGAGCCCTCATCTCCTCAGTCTCTTTGTCATCTGGTGCCCCCAGCACCAGGGCCTGAGCGGTCTGGCTGTGAGACCCCTGTCAGTGTGGACTCCATCCCTCTGGAGTGGGATCACACAGGCGACGTAGGGGGCTCGTCCTCTCACGAAGAAGACGAGGAGGGTCCATACTACAGTGCGCTGTCAGGTAACGGCCGGGTTTCCAGAGCCCTTGAAATTGACCCATTTGGCTGTATTTTTAGCACCTTAGCAAGCTGGCCAACTCTCACTGGTCATAAGTCCAACTTGCGGCTGACCCAGACTTCCTGTGGCCTCCTGTGTGCTGTCTTGCCCACTTTTGACTCCTGAGAGTTGACTCACTCCTATTACAGGCAGAATGAAAGGAAAAAGAAACGAAAGTCCCATTGGGACGTTAAGGCTATTGCCTGATGGTGTGGCTGTTTGGAAGGCTCCTCAGTGGGCTTTCGGTTGAGTTTTCAGAGCATCAGTAAATGGAGTGTCTTGGTTCTCTCTGTGCACGTCCCCTTCCCCACCACTGCTTCCGACAGTGAGGAGTTGGCTGAAAAAATCCATCTGGTTTTTTAAAGCTTTTTAATAAAACAGATAAAGGGTACTTTTCTCCTTCCAGCTGACAATGTTTCTACTGTTTTAACTTAATACTTGGCCATTCATCTCCAGACGCCTGCAGTGAGGAAAATGACATTATTCTTTTTCAGATGTAGAAATCCCTGAAAATCCTGAGGCATATCTTAAAATGACCACAAAAACTTTGAAAGCGTCTTCTGGTAGGCCCTTGCCCGTGCATGTGTCTCAACATGGCAGCACCCTGTGGCGCACACTGCATCCTAAACCTCGCTCCCATGTCATGTCTGACCTCTGCCTTCTGTGGACACCATGCGCCTTGGTCCTCGTGTCATGGTGTATTTACACTGCCGTACTCACACATACCCGCGTGCTCCTTACCAAGCCCCGCCCAGACCAGAGCAGTCTCGACGCCAACCCTCGCCTCCCCCTCAGGCCTGTGCAGAAGGGAATTGTTCATGGTGCCTTTTTTTAGTTTTATTCCCGCTCCATCTAACTCGAGTCCTTTGGCATGGGCCAAGCTTTCTTCATGGTGGCTTGGTTTGGAACTACTTCCTTGCTTACGGTGATTTCCTGGGAAGAGGAGGGGTGGGTGGGGGTAGAGGTGCTGTTGCATTTGCCGTAGGAGAAGAAACCTTCCTTTCCTTGACTCGCAGCTCTAATCTTTACTCCCTGCCCGGCCCCATCTGCAGTGGTGGGTAGAACCACGAGCGGCCCTTTGGTCCCCAAGTCCATCCTGATGTTCACACTTCCCCTCACTCCTGACAGGCCTTCAGTCCTCTTGGCCCCCAGACCCAGCCTTGCTGCCAGTGTCCCCACCACTAGAGACCCTAGTTCCAAAATGTCATTCATCCCGCAGCAAATCATGTTTGTTGTGCTCCATCGTGAACCCATCTAGTGAAGGCCCAGTGCTGCTCAGTTGCATGACTCTCATTTCATTCCCTTCGGGGACATACTGACATTTTGCAAATGTGCATGCTTTGCAAGGAAAGCTGCAGAACTCATGTTATACTATAACCTGACGCCATGTTACCCATGACCTTTTTTGTGTAACTGACTATGAGTCCTTTGGTTGGAGAGAATGGACTGTCACTTGCTATTTTTTGTTTCAGGTAAATCCATTTCTGAGGGCCACTCATGGCATGTTCCTGACAGTCCATCCTGTCCCAAGCATCACTACAAACAAATGGGAGGTGATAGGAATGTACAACCCACCCCCTCCGATTCCAGCACTCCTTACAAACCAGCCTATGTAAGTCTTCACCCCACTGGGAGTGTATAACCCAAGTGTGTCAGTCATAATCAGAAGTTTTCAAGAGAGAGAGATTTTGGTGTATATTGCATGTGCTCACTCCTCGGTCACATTTTGAGTTGGTTTTCCCACAGTGACAATATCTTTGCCGAGCTGTCCCTACTTCATTAGAACCCTGGCAAAACTGACTAGAGTTAAAGATAGGTTTGGGGCCAAAAACCATCTTTGTGTGTATTGACGTGATGTGACAGTGGTTACTACTGGTGAGTCAGTCATCCGTGCAAACGGTGGAGAAGTGAAGTGCTGGCTTTCCTGAGCTGCTCCTGAGCTCCCTAAACCTTTGTTCTGTTTACCTTTCGACCACACATCCTATTCAGAAAATTCTGACTTCATCTTCAGAATGATTTGACAGTGTGCTGTGGGAGATGTGTGTTTGATTCCTAGCCCTACTGTAAACTGGTCTGGGGCCATAGAAACTTCGCCTTGCCTCTGTAAGCCTTCTTCAGCTGAGGAACCTACCTCACATAATTGTTGTTAGGACTTAATGGGTATAAAGAAGGCCCTCAGAAGTGGTGATCGTCATTATTATTATCACTGCTGTATACGGCGTGTTGTTGTTGTTTGTAACAGTGACTCTTCCTTCTTAGTTACGTTTTCCTCAGGCAACATGAGTCCTTGGCATACTCTGACTATGCAGCTGTTGGGGGGCAGCCAACCTAGGATTAAATGTTGGCCACAGATCATTCTCAGTACAGAGAATTAGTGACGAGCAAGTTGAAATTACAATGTCTCAAGCATTTTTAGTGTCATCTTTTAGAAAAACCAGAAGCAGTGTAAGCATCATGGATTACTCCTCAAAGTGCACTATGTGTCTAGGAGTGACTATTGCCAGATAATTAGAGAAGATTCTGCCTGTTCATGGTCAGACCCGAGTCATTTGATAATAGGTTGTCCATGCCCAATTCAGACTCTCTTCCTCTCGCTCAGCAAGCAGTTGTCATCTTTAATCTGTCCCTCTGTGATCTGGAATAAGACTTGACAATATGGGTGGGCGGACCCCAGCACGCCACCTTTGCCATACCTCCAGGGTCGTGTGGTTTGGCCTCCTCAGTGACTATGCTTGTGTCCCTCACCTGGCTGGTTTCAAAAGCTCAACCCTTTTTTGTGTGTCTGAAACCAGGCATGTCACCACAGATCCAAAGCGTTTTTTATTTTTTTCATTCCACACAAATAGGCCATATGGACACACTCCAAAGACAGCATGGCTTTTCTAGAAACGATACATTTATTTTTAGAAGGGCCTGAGATAATAGCCCAATCAGCTCAGCGATAACAGAAGAGTCAATATGTGCAGTGAAAGATAAACACTTGGTACGAATGACCCTGGGAGGCGGATTCGTCCTCTGTGTTTCCGATTCCTAGTGATAATGCCACCAGCGCCACGGAGTGACTGGGGGGGATGACTAAAATTTTGTAAAACACAAATGTGCAAATTGGAAGGAGCTAACACAATAACAGTCTAGTAAGCCCAACAACTGTTTTTAACTCTTTACACGGTTGTTTGAGGAGCATTGGGAAGCCTGCAAATTCAGTCAGGCCGTTTTATTCCCAATATTGACGCCCCCCTGCTTTCCCCTCCCTGGGCTTCTGCTGAGGTGTTATTTCTGTTAACTCTGCTTGCTTATAATGCAACCAATACACTAAGGCCCCCCTGTGTCATGAGCAAGTTACTCCTCGAAAGAAAGGGCCCCGTGTCTTCATTCTGACCTGTTAATATGAACCAACATACTCTGCAGACAGCCTTTAAAATTTCTAGATGGTAACGTAAAAATTGGCTCATTCTAGGTAAAGCTGCTCTTATCTCCAGGCACTGATGGTGACAAAGAAGGCCCACAAGCCTTGAATGGCAGCCCGCAGCAGGAAGACGAGGGACTGGCTGGTCGACCCGGGCAGCAGTCAGGTAGGCTTAAAATTAGGCAGTTGGGGAGGGAGCTGGAGTCTGGTACTGGGGGTGATTAGGCATTTACTGTAAGTCATTGCTGGAGGGGACACTAATTAGGGATTGACCCAGACTGCTGCACTGACCCTACGGCAGCCAGTGTGATCTCAGAATCAGCTGACTTGTGTTTATAAACAGATTCTGAGGCTGTTTACTTTCAAAACTTTCACTTTTAAATCCTGTTGACAAAATGAGCCTCATATGCTGAAGTATGTGTTTTAATGACTTCACTTGTATATAAGTATCAGACATGAGGATGGTGATCAAAAAGTTGTGTCATGTGTCTCCCCATTAGGCCAGTTCCATGATTATAAAAGTAGTTACTCAGCTGAGTCTAAAGTCAAGCTAATCATTCATAGACCAAAGGAGAAAGCGCCCTGATAACAGCAGGAACTGAAAGGCTGAACTGGGACCACAGCACATGCTGGCAACATGCTGGGTCTCCTACCCTGCCCCACATCATTCCAGCCGTCGTGGGAGTGGAGTGGCACGGGCCTTGAACCAGAGCAGGGGAGATGAGCTATTCCACAGCCCAGGGAAGATGATAACGCCCACACCCTGAGCCTCTCGCAAGGGGCATCGCCTACAGGGCTTATCAGCCCGACACTGAACCAGCTGGAGGCAGAGAAGTCTGTTTGCATTGTCGCTTCTTTTTATTGGTGGCTTTTGATTCCAGGTGCTTTTGACCGATGGGAGCTGATTCAAGCACAAGAACTTCACAATAAACTCAGAATAAAACAAAACTTGCAGCAGCTTAACTCTGATATCAGTAACATCTCCATTTGTCTGAAAAAAACTGAAGCAGAGCTAGAAACATTAAAGATGGCAAAGCCTCCCAAGGATATGCAGGAAATGGAGCCCAGAGTGAAGAAACTGAAGGTGAGCTGGAGGCGTGGAGGGCAAGAGGAATTCAGAACGTGCATACAAATCAAGTGGGTCACATCTGTTAGTGGTGTTGGTGGCAACTTTGCAGACTGTGTGTGGTAGAGGTCAGTCTCTTCCGTTTCACTTCTGTCACTGGCAAGGACCCAGATTCAGATTTTTGTTATCCTACAGAAGACTACCTACAAATGATCCCAAAGCCCAGAGCAGCACTGGGGAGTTGTGGCTCAGATCCCCAGCACTGGAAAGACCTGGCTTCTGAGGCACCTCTGGACTCTTATGAGGGTGTTAGTGGCCACTGTCAGGCAGCTTGAAACCACCTTTCCAAACTGTGTGCCACAGTCTCAGCCAAGACTGGTGCTGGAGTGTTGGGGGTGGGGAGGACCAGGTCACCCAGTGATGAACTCGGTGGTCTGATCTGGTCACCCCCTACACAGTAAGGAATTGTCACCCACACAATCAGCCCTTGCCCCACTGGAATGGTCCAGGGAGCAGGGGAGGGGCAGTTTGAGCCCTGCACTTTGGGGGTGCCCTAAGCATGAGCCTGAACTCCCGAGAGGACCCAGGGCAGGGGTTTCGGAGTATCCAGGCTCTCTTCATCTTTCTATTGTCATTTTACTGTGTGCACTCATATATAAGGAGTTACCATTCATCTTAAGGAGTAACACTTCTGTGATGTCTAGGGGCAAATGCCAGATAACTACCTATACTTTATCTAGAAGGCTTTAATCTGGTCCAGAAATGTTATTAAGCCAACCAGAGGTCAGCAGGGTCTATTCATGCCTCCGGTTGAGGTGGCCAGCCAGGAGACAGGCCTTTGCTCTCAGGCCTGGTTGGCCGGCTGGCCAAGTTTACTGACCTTGTAAGGCAGGCAGCTCCCTCACTTGATGCTTCTCAGCCAGTCACAGGCGACGTTGCTCTTGTTTCTGTGGCCACAGCTTGGAGAAGTGTCTGGAAGATCCATTTCCCCCCGAGGTTCAAAATGAACTCCACATCTCTGTTTTCAGAATGCCTAACCCAGTCTCTTCCTCTGCGGTAGGAGATATTAAAAGCCTTTGAGACCTACAAGGCTTTAGTGGTGTCTGTCAATGTGAACAGCAAGGAATTTCTGCAAACCGAGAGCACCGAATCCAAAGAGCTCCAGGGGAGAGTCGGCCAGCTGAGGCTGCAGTGGGACGCGGCACAGGGCGCGGTGGAGAGCTGGAGAGACAGCTTACGGCAGTCGCTCATGCAGTGCCAGGTACGCCGCCGCAGCTGGTGCCCGAGGCCCAGGCCCACGTGGGTGGGAGAAGCAGATATTTTTATCATCCTCAGGCTGCTTTGGCACAGCCAAATATGGCTTGTGTTAGGAAATGTGGGCTCTACCATTTGTCTCCAAAGAAGCCCGCCTGCTGTCTCAGAGCCCTGACGGTCGCCCAGGCCCACTCCTAGTATAAGGGTTCCAGCAAACATTCCAGTAGGTCAGAGACGCCACCCCAACCGTACCCCATCTCGGTCCTTTTGCCAGGGAGGCTGTACAGCAGAGTGATTAAGAGACGTGGCCCTGGAACAAAGAGCACTTTAACCCAGCTCTACAGCTTAGCTGTGTGACCTGGGCAAATCATTGAACCTTCCAGACCTCAGTTTCTTCATGGGAGAAGTGGGAATCATTTGAGTGCCTACCTGCCTCACAGGGTTCTTTGTAGGACTACGCGCGTGTGATCTCAGGCCAGCACCTGACACAGAATAAATGCCCAGCACACGTGAGCTCCACACCACTGTCTGCCTCTGAGCCCAGCTGCGAGGCCACATGCAGCCCTGTCCCCAGGCCACAGCCTGTCCTGTTGGGCTGTCTCCCGAACCATTGAATCGGACAGATTTGTCGAGTAATTTGCGTGGTCTCCCTGTGAAATATTGGTGGAGCCTTCTGAAGCCCCACCTTTCTGCCAGCACTTTTCCCTTGGCTAAATTCAGCATGCCTCCTGGGGCTGTGCCAAATGCGCTCTCCTTCCCCTTTCCCTGTTTTTGGGGCCCTGGCATTTAGTTTAAATCTGGCCCTTTTATTCACTGGGTAAGACTAGAAGAGCAAGTGGCTATGATGGACTAGAAATAGCAAGCTCCTTCCCAGCACACCTTCCTTCATAGTTCGGAGAAAGGGCAATGCTGTGATGTGTGTTGTTTTTTAAGGACTTCCACCAGTTGAGTCAAAATCTGCTACTGTGGTTAGCGAGTGCCGAAAGCCAGAGGCAGAAGGCTCATGTCACTGATCCAAAGGCAGACCCCCAGGCTGTCCTGGAGTGTCAGGAACAACTGATGGTAAGTTTCCTCCTAAGGAGTTCTGCACTACCGCTGGCCCCTGCCAGGAAGTCAGTACTCAGGTAGCCTCACCTGGTGTTTCTGGGAACAACAATGCCAGTGTGCTGTTCTGCCCTCCTGTTCCAGTTGGTGTCTACTGAGCATCCCTTTGTAGTTTTGAAGCAGAATGATTTCCAGGGATGAAGAGCCATGGCCAAGAGCAGAAAGTCCTCAAGGCTCCCAGGAATTTGAGACAAAAGTGTTTAGCAGTATCCGGAGAAACTTATGTCCATTTGAAATGTTTTTTCCCTTTGAATGTGGCTCAGTTGGAGGAAAATACGGTGCTCATTGCTCCATGGCCATGATGAGTTGTATGAGTTTTCCATATCCACTATGGAACAGTCTGACTTCTTGGAGGGTAGTTGGTTTTCCCTATATTTCACTAGGAAGCCAAGATGAGGCCTATATCTTCTCACATCAACTCAAGATGACATATTTATCCATAAATTTGTATGTGGCTCGATTTTAAGTATTTTAAATTTAAAGTGCTGGTCGTTGTTCTTAAAACATATGTTTGTATGCTAAAATCTTTGTAAAGCCCCACTCTCTGGAGCAGCACTGTTCAGTAGACCTTTCTGCAGTGGTGGAAATGTTCTGTGTCTGTGCTGTCCATATAGCTGCTGGCTGCAGGTAGCTACTGAGCACTGAAATGTGGCTATTGTAACTGAAACGGAGCTTTTTCTTTTAATTTATTTAAACAGCCAGTGTTGTCTGGTGGCTACTGTATTGGACAATGAGCAGGATAACCACCCTCGACAATACGAGCAGATTCACCAGATACCTCTGTATTTCTGAATAGTATGCTCAGGCTGCTGTTCCAGTTTATCCACTTTAGATCTGCCCTGACTTTGATGTCCTGCCATGGTGGGTGAGGGCCTGGTCTCTCACACCACCCCCCTCACTTTTCCTCTAACTCCTCCAGCATCACAGCGGTCTCCAGAATGAGAAGGAATAAAAAATAGGAGTAGGGTGTCACCAAGTTGCTCCCTAAATGACGTTAGGCTTAAGGACAGAGACAGGCAGATACAAGAAGTAGAAGGTTCTGAAGTGGAATGCCACCCATCATTCATCCTGGGACCTTCCTGGTGCTGAGAAAGCCTCATGCGGCCACACTAGCTTCCCTTTGGGTAAGCAACTGTTTCACACACTTTTTTATTTTTAGCAACTAGAAAAGGAGCTAGTGGAACGTCAACCTCAAGTAAACTCCTTACAAGAGATCTCGAACAGCCTTCTTATTAAGGGGCATGGAGAAGACTATATTGAGGCTGAAGAGAAGGTGCATGTTATTGAGAAGAAACTCAAACAGTTACTCGAGCAAGTGTCCCAAGACTTAATGTCCTTGCAGGGACACCAGGTGAGTCCACTTGTGGCGTTTAACTATAAAGATGTCACATTCGATGCAAACAGGAAAGCAGAGGGAGGCCGTGAGCAAGTGGAGTGGTCTGAGTGGAGCCTCGAGTCGTGCCCCCTCTGGCTGCGTGGCCTCAAAAAGTCACATAAGCTCTTTGATGCTGTCTGTCCTTTGTAGAAGGGCGATAACAAGAGTACCTATTAGCATGGCTGGGCTATGAAAAACAAGTCTGATCCCTCTAGCATTTCTGCCTTGCCTTCATGCCCAACAGACTCCAGCCTTCACTCTCCTCATGTGACAGTTTCAAGTCCTTTTCATTGTCCTGGTCACTGTCTTCTGACCACCCTCTCATCTGTCTACTTTTTTCTCTTTAAAATGTGATCCAACTCAGAACAAAGGGAATACTCAAACCGTGGCCTCACCAGACTTCGGGCAGGCCTGTCCCCTTCATTCTAGAGTATGTAGTTCCTCCTGTGCAGCCAAGACTATAGTGTCTTGATGGCCACGTGATCACATCGACACTTGCTGTGAGCTCACTGTCAACTGAAACTGTCTCTCTTTCTTGCTGCTGCTAAACTCATCTCCCCCAGTGTGTGCTCTGGGTTTCCATGCAAATGGTTGGCCTTGTGGTGTTTACATTCCCTTTTGTCTGAAAAAAGTCCCTGTTAAAGTGGGTGGGGGGTGGGAGTGGTGAGAGCAGAGGAAGAGCCCCCTCTTCAGGAAAGATTTGAGCTGGGGGGCAGTGGTGAGCAGTGCAAAGGAGAGTCTGCGGGAAGCACATTTTGGGGCCTTGAGACTGTTTAGAAGCTTCTGTTTCCCTGAACTGAACACTTGGCATGTGGATTCCAGAACCCAGACTCGTCTCTGCCTGGCTTGGACGAGGCAGACTCTGGAGACCAGCCTCCAGCAGCGTCCGTGCCAGCTCCCCAAGCAAAGGTGAGAGCCCCTTTCTCCTGTGAGAACCACACTGGTTATTTTTAAGTTACTGAGATGACAGGAACTTGGGACTCCGAGGCCTCACTCAGCATTTCACGATAGCACAGATCTGCTTCAGCCTCTGCTGGGCAGAAGGGAGCTTTACTCCAAAGATTAAAAAAAAAATTGCAGTACCCTTTTTAAAGACCTAACTCAAAAGCTGTCTTCTAGTCCCTGCTCTTCACTGGGATTCTAGTAGGTTGTGAAAGCTGAGAGCCCTTCTAGCGGTGTTGAAGGGGCTTCCTGATCTCTCCATTAACAACAGATCAACAAACTGGAACACGAAAATCTCGATCATTTAACAAACCCAATCATTTCTCCTCCTAGAGTGTAATCGCAAATGTATTACCCTAGGCTCAAAAGCTGGTCAGGAAGCCGACCTAAGGAAGGTGTGTGATTTAAGAATGAAGCATGTTTTATCAGGGACAGGACTAAACTATCTTCAGCTCATTAACTGGATTATTTTTATCCAGCAGTTCGGAGCAGAGAGAACTACAAAAGTCAAGAACAAGACAGACAGCAGGTAACGGGGCTCTGCAGTCACAGCAATGAGTCGTTGTCCCCTCCTGTTCGTGTCTGTAGCCCCCCCCCCCCCCCCCGCCAGTTCCACACTCCCACCACACCAGTCTTGCCAATGCCACCATCAAGGTCTTTGTAGAAACCTGATTTTCTCATTTTCTTTCATCTGGAAAGGGCTGGGCTTCTCTTACAAAACGGAACCCCAGCGGTTAGCCCCATTTTAATCTCAGGTCCTGGATGTCTTACGTAAGCAGGGGGTCAGGTAACATGAGCGGGTTTTGCTTCTGGAACCTCCTGATCAGCTCTCCACCGCCTCTCTTGACAGGGTGCCCCGTGGCTCGCGGCCTCAGCGCTCCTTCCTCTGCCGCGTGCTCAGGGCGGCGCTGCCCCTGCAGCTGCTGCTCCTGCTCCTCCTGCTCCTGGCCTGCCTGCTGCCCTCCTCCGAGGAGGACTACAGCTGCACACAGGCCAACAACTTTGCGAGGTCCTTCTACCCCATGCTGAGGTACACCAACGGGCCACCCCCCACCTAGAGGGCTCAGCCGGCCTGCAGCGCCCCACCACCAGCCTGTTTACTCAGGCGCCCAACTCACGGCCGCAGACCAGCCTGTGAGTGACTCTGAGCGTTGGCACAGTCCAGGGACCTGCTGTGGACACCTCCTTCTGGACTTGGCCAGAGAGGGCTCTCTCGGGACCCAGGGCAGGGAACCTGGGCAGCAGCTGCCCCGGGCAGTTTGGCAATGCTAATTGATTGGTTTCAGGATCTCTGGAAACTGCAATTTCCTGAAGAGCCAAGCACTTTGTGAATTCTGATTTATTTGTAAAACAACATTTTTAAACTGTAGCTAATATGGTCAATGAACAGTAGTGTTCACCACATAATATATATTCTAGAAATAAGCAAGCAGATTCCGCCTTAGCAATGGTTCAGAAATTCCCATGCACCCTTGGCTGATTGATTGGAACAATCATATTTAAAATGTTCAGAGTTAATTTTACTCCAGTCAGCTAGCCATCTTGAGCTACAAGTTATAAACCAAAACTTTCTGTTCAGTACTTAGGTCTGCTCTTTTATATTGCTTTAAATTTTTAAAGAAATTATATTGCATGGATGTGGTTATTTGTGCATATTTTTTAACAATGCTGAATCTGTATGAATAATGTAAACATTGATTTTTTTAAAAAATCAGATTTTAGCTTGAGCTTTTGACTAATGTACAGTAAATGCCAAACTACAGACTTTGTAGGGACCTTTTTGTAAGTTAATTTTATAAGACTTTTCACATTTAAAGTGATGCTTCGGGTTTTGTTTAACTGCTGGGCCATGGGGGGTTGGTACAGAAACTTGAAGCTGTTTGTGGTATGTACAACTTAGATGTTTCTCATTAAAACAAAACAAAAAAATAGCCATACTTTTGTTGTTCTGGATTATATTAAAAAGCAGTCAAATGGTATTTGTAATTTGCCATAGAACAAAAATTATTTTTAAAGTATCGGGGGGGGTTCTTGGTTTTAATTCTAAGCTGTGCTTTCTATTCTGCTTATTCAACTTTGTACACAGTCACTTACGCGGTCTGGAAATCTACAGCCTGCACATGTGGAAACTGCCCAGCGTGTGACCTTCTAGTGCTGTAAGGAGCAATGTGGGCAGCATGGCGTGGAAGCTGGACACAAGGGAAAGGATCATTTCACCCAGATTTTTCTATTCCCAGCTCTCTCCAGAGCGAATTAACAGATAATGTGTAACAAATGTTACAGGCAAAGCCACCTGCTTTCCACACAATTCCCACTGTCTGTGTCCCACCTAAACAGAGAGGGTGATTAGATGCTACTGAACTAGTCCCTTGGTCAACTGCTCCTGACCCGCATCTCTTGACACTTGGGAGACACCACTGACTTCACAGCAATCTCAGTCCCCTCTCTCCTTCTATGCAAAGCACAAACCTTGGGGGAAGCCAAGGAAATTGTCTCCACACTGTTGGAGGTGATGTGGAGAGAAAGGTACTTTTTACCACAAAGCTTCAAAGTGTTTTAACTCTTTAAAATAATTCATCTTTTTTCATGGATTACAATAATCCCAGAGGGAAATTTAAGCGAAAATGGTATCCAGACTTTTTGTTTAAGCCACAGAGTTGGTTAGAAGGGTGTCTGCTCCAGTTTCACAAAAGGCAAAGGTAGGTTCTCTCCCTTCCAGTCCAAAGGAGTAACATCCTAGAGACCATTTCTGCCCTTAAGAGGGACTCAGGGACAAGTCAGAGTTGTGGTGAAGGGAAAGTGTTGATTGCATTTTAAAGCGTAATTATGAATGTCAATCCTCAGGATAAAGGCCCTTGAGTCTTGAGTGTGTACTCTAGGCTTCTCCCCACTTCCCTTGCCCCCAGGAGTCCTTCCGTCACTCACAGCTCAGGGTATTCCCAAATGCATGTTATGAGATAGTGTTTTACACCTTCAGGAGGTTTTGCATCTTTCATTCCCCTTGTGCAAGGGAAATTTTCAAATGACTCTTGGCATTAAGATAGCTTAGGTATGAATGAATGACTTCTCTCCCCATCCCTAGGAGGGTATAATACTAATTGACTCAGATGGGGTACTTACAGAAAATCTACCCAACTAATTGATGCACTGATACCAGGACTTGTATATTGGTGGATTGCATTGTCCTTGAGCACACAGTGCCTGTGGTCATAAACCACAAGTGTGAGATTAGCTGACTCTAGATTAAATTGCTGCTAATGTTTAGAGTCTTCCACAACTTTAAGTCAGAGATTTTTAACTCTCTGGAAATTGTATGCAAGCATTTGCATTTATGTACCTTTTTCCAGGAAGAGTGTCCATGGTTTTCATCAAATTCTTAAAGGCAAACCTAAAATATAATAGAATTCAGAATAGAAGGGGAACACTGACTACTTAGCCTGATTACTGAAAGTTCTTTTACTCAACTCCCAACAAATTCATTTTTAACACCAAAATTACAAAAACACTTTATTTAGCTTATGTCACATTAAACTTCTTTTTGCAACAGTTCCACAGACATTAAAAGACACGGCAAAGGAAAAGTAGTACCTGGAGGAATGGAAAGCAGATCTCACAATTTGCTTTCCCACAACAGCAAACATTCATTTGTAAAAAGGCCCAAATTCAAAAGCCTGCTTAATGGTACAAGGCATTCATCTAAAAAAATGACACATGATAGCCAGCCAGCAGGCACTGAGGTACACCAGACCACTGAAGTTCTCTGACCAACAGTCACAGCATTTAGACACCCAACACAGAAAAGCAAATGCAGTAGCATAGCTTATGCAATCAACGGGAGCTGGTCTGGGCTGGTATCGTCAAACCTCTGCCCTTCCCGTAAAGGAAACCCACCATCACGTAACAGTGACCAGCCCCACAAGTGAAGAGGACCCTTGGAATTCAAAAAGAAAGGATCCTTGACTCCAAAGCAACAAAAAGAGTTATAAGAGGATCGTACATGGCCGAGACAGGGCACATCTTAGAGCTGCCCACTGGAGCCAAGGTTCCAGCAACTCTGAGAGCTGTACAGAATAAATGGCAAGTGTTTCACACTACAGTATACCAGAGTCCACAGGGAAGCATCAGTGCCTAAAAGTTGTGAGCATTTTACACGGGTAAATTTCCAAGGAGCGTACTGCACGGCACTGCCTCTGGGGAAGCAACAGTAGAAAGGAGGTGACAGCAATACTACCCACCAGCTATGAGCCCAGGACGGGAAGGCAGGAATAAAATAATTCATCCTATTTTTTCCATCTGTCATTGCCGCTGTTCTGTGAAGGTTCATGCAGATGCCATCTAAGCTGAGAAGGAAGGAGCTACAGGTAGCGTAGGGCGACCATAACCATCTCCGTCACGCAGAGATTCGGCTCCAGCAGCAGACTGACAGAAGCAAGTCCTGCAGCAGGAACAGTGCTGGCTACATAGGCAGAAGACTTGAATTCTGGTCCAAGCTTTGCCGTAAGTAGTTTTATGACCTTGAGTGGTCAGTTTGCCCCTCTGGGCTTTAATGTACACATGTTAAAAGATGGGACTAAACTTCTCTGTCTACAGGGGTGTTCTGGAGCTTGAGAGGGGGAGAGTGCCACAGCGGGCCCCGGCTAGACCACAGCAGCCATACGTGTCAGATTACATTTGATGAATGGATTCTGTGGTCTAAAAAATATTCTTTTGTTTTTTTTAACTAAACTGCATGATTACCTCTAGCCCTGGACTTGGACTACCAGTGTCTGTCACTTACTCCCTGAGAAAGCTGGGACGAGTTGCTTATTCTGATTTCCACAGCCAGAAAAACAGGCTGACAGTAATTATTATGAGGATTAAATGTGAATATATGAGGCACTGAGAACCATGGCTGGCATGTAGTAAGTGTTCCACAATATTATTTTTAGGTACTAAACAATGTATTTTTATCATTTCCTTCACATAACCTTTATTGGTTTTTTTAAGATTTTTAGCAGCTTAAAGAAATGTGTCAAATCTTATTAAATAAAAATGTTTTGTTTCAAAATAGACCTAGAAACTGAAGGTTCACCTTGAATTTGAAAAGGTGTCAATATATGCAAGCCCCTTAGCAGATTTAAATAACAAACTCTGTTTTCACATGCTAGTAAATTCTAGAATTGCTTCAACTTAGTTTATATATATATGAATATACAACGTAGCTCTGCCAAGAATTGGTAACTGATTATTTTTTTTTCCTGAAATCTAAAATAATTGCCCTTCCAGCTGAGTTAGCAGGCGGAGTAGCCAGATAAAAACGCTCACTGTGGAGCTTTTGTTGATTTTGCCTTGTTTTTCTTTCATTACAGTTAAGACCCTCCAGGTTTGTTATTAGGCTGAGAACTTAATCTTCTGTTTCCACCTCAATTTTTCCAGAAAAATCCAGAATTATTTTAGGGTTAAATCTTCTGTAGTTAGTCCTGGTGGACAGTGGGCATGTGACAGACCTGAGGCCAGACGGGGGGGCACGTGAGGGCAGGGGGAGGTGCCGTTAGAATGACGTGTGGAAACGCCCTGTGCGGCCTCCCACACGTCGCCCTCACAGGTCCTTCTAGGAACTGACAGTTGTCTCCCAAGAACCTGAGGGAACACTCTGTTCTCGTGTTCTCTGTATTAAGAATATTCCATGTTAATTTTTTAATTAAAATTTGTCTATATGACCCCATATTAGACACTCACGTGTTTGGAATTAAGCCCAAATCTCACTCCTCTCCCACAAACAGATTTCTCTTATCAAATGATCACTTACAAATCAAAATGTAGGAAAGGAGGCTGAGGCAAAGCTGAGGATCGCGTTCCATAATACATGCAATGCAGTTGGGTAGGTTTTTCTTTTTTCAATACTCAGTTTAATTTCTGTTTAGAGTTGTCAGGTCCTATTCCCCCTAGTTAATTCCTTTTCAAAACTGAACTTGAAAACACTGAAATCTTGCCTCGCTACAGGAGAATTTAAAGTTGCCCATGGACCACTTTGGGGGTGGATACCCTCCCAAAAGAAGACATTTAAAAGAAAGCACTATTAAAGAGAAACGGGTAATCTTTAAAATGGACATTGAGGGTTTAAGGAAAACACATAAAAATGGCAGCCTGACTTTGCACACTGGTGTCATCCTTGGAGGACATGGTTGGAGCAGGGGGGCAGAGAGATTCAAAACACTTCACCTGAAAGGGGGAAAGTACCTAAGAATATTCAAAACAAGAGAAGACCTTTAAACTATAAACCATGTTGTCTCAACTACTCCTTGGCCCAGACCCCAGTCTAAGAAACAGCCCTGCACCAAAGAGGCCTCTGGGGTTGACCTAATTAACCTGCATCCCCAAGCACACAGGCAGGTAAGACCTGAGTCAGGAAGAAATTACCAAAAGGGTAACATCCTCCTCATGGGCTAAATTCACAAGCAGACAAGCAGCCTCAAGAAGCAGGCAGGAAAATCTGTGAAAAAGGAGTAATGGGCACTAGTGTTTTCATAAGAGCACACACAGGATTTGGCACAAAAGGGTGCCTGGACGCCTGCATCCAATCTGGTGCCTACTTTGGGCATCAAAATCCAAAATCGAGTTTAGTGAACCTAAACTTCACTCTACTACATACTAATGTGGCAGTGGCTTGGACCTCATTCTGGGTTTTTTTGTTCTTTGTTTTTTTATTTTTGTTTTTTCTCAACCTAGTAGTCTTCTTAATAAATACAATTAATAGAATTTCATCAGCAAATAATTGTTGAAGGCTGCCTTCTCTGCCTCCCACTTCCCACTCTCTAGCCTCGCATTCCTTCTGTTTGTCGTGGGGGATTCTAAGCTGGCCCGAAAGAAAGAAAATTGACCTTCTGGATAACACGGTTCCCCGATGCCTATAAAATCAAGCTCATGTTTTCTGTACTGAATCTCACCAAGGCTGAAACACTGAGTCACTAAGAATAATTTCAAACCACCTCAGAACACAGACAATGGTGTGTTCTCTAGGTTTACGTCCAAGTGTTTCTGAAACAGCTTTGTTCAACTTTTAGTAACACTGCACCAATATCAAAATTAAGAATTATACAAGGTCTCACTAGCAGAAACCAAGCTTTATCTCATTGAATGTAATCTTCCTAATGACTTAGTAGATACAGAATGCGCTAACCAAAGTAAACCTATTTTCAAACAGAAAATGTGTTTTAATCGCCTATTACAAGGTAATTTTTTAAAACATTATCACAAAAATGGAACATGATTATTTAGTTGCTCATTTCCAAAAGATAGATGTAACTCATTTTATGCAATCACTATGTTCCTGAAAATTTGTACAAAAATTTCAATTTTTAAAAAGTTAAAATTGTAATTTCAGAGGTGCTTTATCATCATGTCCTATTTATGTTCCATCTGGAATAAGAATCTCCTACTAAGTTTCTATCTCACCCAACCCACCACATAAATATTCTGATAAGAAAATATTTTAAAAGACCTCTAGGGTATAAAGAATTCTTTCTTACTATAAATAATTACCCTCAATATTTCTCTTTTTTAAGTAGAATTCACAAACCAGGTCTTGTTCGAGTGATGTGCTCATCAAATCTACACAGTTTAGCCCTGAACCTGACCCGCTGGCACATGTATAGCCCTTCACCCTTCCAGGGAACAGTGTGCCTTGCACACACACAGCCTGAAGTGTCCCTGTCTCCTCTGGATGGCTGATGTGGCAGTTGTGGCTGCCCCAGGGAAGTGTTGTGGCTGTGACCTCCGTCCCACAGGAAACAGCCCCATTCCCATAAACACTGGACATTTCTCAAGCACGCGCCAGGCCCCTTGGGACAACAGAGTTCTAAGGTGGGGGGGGGGGGGGGGGCAGGAGAGTTAAATCACACTCCTCCATGACCGTGATCATACACGCCACCCCCTGCCCCCCAAATAATTCGCAGGCTCTGTGGATGCAAATTGAGTGATGGATCTGTGTGAAGATGGCAGCAAGGTCTTGGGGGAAGAACATGGCTTGCACCCTAGCTTGACCACTGGCTCCCTAGATCACATTCCCTCTGGCCTTCAACAGAGTAATAGCAATACGTGACTTCAGTCCTCACAGGCCCTCGAGGTAGGTATGTGAAACTAGTTAATTGATTGTCATCACAGTTTGCAATCCTACAATCGAGTGGTCCAGAAGAGAGCATACAAAGTTCCAATCTAAGGACAGCTCGGGTTGCACACCAAAGGTTAGTCCACTTCCTGTCAGGGTACCACATTCTCTCCCCTTCCTATTTTATAGCCCTTCCAAGTCAGATTTCCACCACTCATTCCACAACCTTTAAGATGTCTCCCAAAGGGATGGAAGGGAGATGGAAAGTAAGAATGGGACCACATTGAGATCCCATAAGGCTGAGCAAGACGTAAACTCTGCATTCAAATGTACCCCCTGATAACAAGCAAAACTGTGGTTTTCTCACCCTGACGCCCGGGAAGTGGGGAGGTTGGGGAAAGGATGGTACAAGACAAGCTTGCCATGAGCAAATGAGGGACCACACAGTAGAAAGACGATGAAGCCCGCCCACTCCCGATGGGGCTCACGATTTGTGCTGGAGTTCATGCTTCAGCCTCTGACCTCTGCGGCCTGTCCTCTCAGAGCTGGGCTTCACTGGGACTGCGGGTTCTGGGAGCCGTCTTTGCTCTCACTCTCCTCTGCTAGGCTGCACTCTGATCCTCTGACTGAGGACTTGAACCCGTGAAGCGTGTGGGCATTCAGCATCTCCAGCAGCAGGTCGTAGACTGGGACCACATTTTTGCACTTCATGTTGAGCAGGTGTTCCATGCCCTTGTTACTATAGGGACAGAAAGGCGCTGAGATTCCTCCTGTGAGGCCGCCATAGGAACTCTGAAATCTCCCCAACTTTCCCCATCAGAGGAGTCCGTCCCCTCCCCAGCACGTCCCCCAGCCCTTCGTCCTATGGTTCTTGCATCTGGCTCCTTCCACAATCTGCACTTAAGGACAAGGACAGTGTCCTGTGGACATGAGTGTCCCACTGCCCACCCACAATGGCCTGATAGCACCTGGCTCTCTGCAGTCGATTCTCATTGTTCACAGTAGCTATGTTCTACACAGTCACCAGAAACCCTGAATTAGTGGATACCGACCCACCGCTCCTGGGGGAAAGAGGGTTAGGTTCTGGAAAGCCTCTGGTCTCGACATTTTCCTCAGCTGATTAACACATAACGTTGTTTTATCTGTGCTTTTGTGTAAAGACACTTTATTTAACATAAATTGTTGATTCATTCACATTGGACTCTGGGCCTACAGCACTACCGTTCGTGCCTGAACAAGCTTCTCTAACACGCATCTTTTCCCCACAGGCACCTCGCAGCCTTCCTGCGTGGAGGAGCACTGGACAGCACTCCAGCACTGTGCCTGGGGACCGTTTTCAGACAGTGAAATTTCCAACAAAACAAAAATGCAAAAACATGGCACTTCAGAGACCACGTAAAGGACATCTGTTTACAGTAAGAGCTGAAACAAGAGGGCGAGTGTCACCTTGTTTGACCCCAGCTGGGAATGTAAGCGTGGGCGACTCAAATATTTTAGCACTCTGTGCACATCCTCAAATGACCGCAAAAAAGCCTTGAGTATTGGTTTTTGGTTACAAATAAATTTTAGCAAATAGGTAAATTTGCAAATATGGACCCTGCGAATAATAAGGATTGACTGTGTCTGTTCTGCAAATGGTTGTGTGAATAATCATTGAAGAGGAAACGGAGGCAGAGGTCGTTTTCATTTCCTCCCCTTGTTAAAATCCTTCGGGTGTATGTTGTCCTTCCGCACAGCCCCAAGACTGTCCTCCTCCTCAAGTGAGCAATTACCTTCCATCCATGGCTTCCTTCTTCCAGCCCCAGGGCAGGGCTCCCCTCATCCTGGGTGCCACCAAGCACTGAGCACCATTGTGGACACGTCCCCCTTCATCAGCACATCCATTTACACTTCCTGAGTACACTCCCTGCAGCCCTGCCCTCCTAAACCTGTTGGGCTCACCCATTCCCTTAGGTCTCATTCATTCTTAATATCCTGATGCTATTGCAAGAAAAGAATAACTTTTGGGGAAAGCTGTGTGTAGTTCCCCAAATCACCAGCCTCACAAGTTGATCTAGAGAGGGTGGGTTTAGCCTCTTCAAGGAAATGACCTCAGGGCCCCAGCTGAAGGTGGTGCAAGGAGGGGTGGCAGTTCACTTTAGGGGAGAAATTGCCCATTTTACAATTCCATAAACAAGCTAAAATCTGCAGCAACTAGAAAACAGATAAGGGATGCCATCAATATCCAATAAGGTGCCACGTGACATCCATTTGGTGCCCCCTATGTGCCCATCTTGGTTACAGGTGTGTGCACTGATGAAGCCCCCCATTCTCTTTCAGAGGTTCATTTTTCTCTAAAGGTGACAATTCGACCGACCTTATCTGTCTCAAACTTGCAAACCTTTTCCCCAAAGCTCTTCACCCTCGTCTGAGCATGTCCCCCACCCCCCCCACACACACACTGGGTGGTGCGGCCCCACAGGAATGGTACCTGGCATGCCTGACGTGAGAAAGGAGCATCAGGAGGTTGGCCAGGCGCATGGACTGCTGCTGGGGGGGGATGCCGCTCCTGGAGATCACCCAGACCAGAGCGTCGGTCACAGCATTCAGGATGTGAGTCAGCTTCCGGCTGCTCTCGGCCTCCTGAGGGGCTGCAGCTACAGGGTACATACCTGGACAAAGAAGAGAAGCCACGAGTCTACATGTGTGGGACAATCTTAAAAGCAGGGCTTCACCTGCCCATGGTGTCCTTCCCAACCCCACCCCTCCCAAGAGCCAGCCCCATCGCTGAGCTGGAAGAGAAAGCGTAGCTGAATGTGGGCAGACTAAATGGCCTCTCAAAGTGCCAACTGGCCCAGAATTGTGGGCTTGCCATAGCAGTAAATGTATCTAGTTGCCTGAAATGATTACATGATGTCTCAGCTACAGCAACAAATACACATCTAGAGATGGTGAGAAAGTGAGATGAATTCTACTCTTCACTTCTAGGAGGGCTGCTCATCTAAGGGGAATTTAATACACATAACCTAATGACATTGCCATGCAGCCTCTCCCCTGCCCACCCCCTCGTGTGTGCCATGTGCAGACAGTCAGCGTAGGCCCACTGCCACCTCTGTCCAGGCCCTCAGCATCCCACCTCTGGTGGCACCTGCTGAGGCAGGTAGACCACCACTTTGGAGTCAGACAGACCTACTTGATATCCAGCATCTCTAGCTCTCAGATTCCAGACCAGGTACCCAGCTCCTCCAGCCTGCACTCCTCATTGAGCTGAGCTGACAGGCACACGTCTCCTGAGGTCCTCACAACCCGCCATGAGGTGGGTTGCTTCCCCCATCCTGCCCTGCCCTGTGCTTAATTCCCCTCTGACTCTAGGCTCTGAGATACTGTGGCCCCCAATGGTTGCAAAACAACAGCTCAGGTAAATCTCCTTGCCCCCATCCCCCATCACCAACCCCGATTCCTTGATTCCTGGAAGCAGGGAAATAATTAGCTTCTCTTCCAGGCTTTTGATTGCAAAATAAGAATAAATAGCAAATATGTGAAATCAACAGAGGAGCTGCCAACTTTTGACTCTAATGAGAATGAAGAATGGCTGGCACTCCATCATCCACAGAATTTGTTTTGGCAATTTTTGTTCTCTATTTTTATTGGCATTTTCAGTTCAACTAAGTTCAACAGTTCAATTAAGGCAAGGGTCAGATTAAACCACAATTATGCAAGTGTGGTGCTTTGCCACGTCCCTGGGGGCACGACCCTCCATGAGGTCTGATGAAGCAGATTTAAAATATTCATCTTTTACAATAGCCTAGAACTGCCTCTAACACACCTGCTCGCCTCACTCTCCACAGTGACTCTTCCTGAATCCCCTGAATCATCGTCCTCAAACCTCCCACTGAACCCCCAGCTGATGACCTGCCCTCCTACGACAGAGGCAACAAGCCCTCACCCTGGACCCAATGTGCCCGCTTTGAGTGGCCAAAATGCAGATCTGCGCATGTGGCTCTCCTTAATGACTTCCCAGCTCTCGGGGCAGAGTCCAAACCACCTGGTGCAGCTCTCAACAGTACCAGGCCACTCTCTGTTCTTTCATCCTCAGTTCCCGCCACACCCCACCTTGAACTCTACTGTCAATTCCTTGAACAGGAGATGCACTGAACACGCTGCCCTTTCTGCTTAGGAACTCACTCTCACACTCCTTCTCCCTCTCCTCCTTTCCACCCTCCCTTCCCTTGCTTGTCTATATCCATTCCTCCTTTAGATCCCAGCCTGGTTATGAACTTCCTTCTGGAAGCTTCCCTGACCTCCCTACCATCCCACCTTAAGTCTGGTTTGAGTTCTCCTTTGAAGCTCTAACAGTGCCCTGTGCGCCCCCAGCAGAGGGCACCATGTTGTCCTACATCCTGGATGTCCTCGTACATGCCTCATGGACACCCCCAGAGAAACTGGACATAAGTGCTTTGAGAGCACAGACCCTGCCTGTTTGTCGTTCTATCCATATCACCTAGTACAATGACCAGCATGGAGTAAATATTCACAAATGGAAGAATTAGACTGAATTCACAGAGGTTCAGATTTTTGCATTTTTTTAGCCAATCACACCATCATAAGTGAAATGATAAATATGCACATTAGTGCATATTTTAGGTACACACAGAAAATTATCAGTCAAATGAAAGTATGGAGAAAATTATTTTACTCTTACTTTCCCTAAAATCCCAACTGCATTAACAAGCGCCTTCTTTTAACTACCCTTTAGTCTGTTCTGCTACACGACACATGCTCCATGGATTTCCACTGCTGTAAACAAATCTTATGTCTTTGGATTCTAAAAGGAGTCAAAATTGTATCCTTGTACATGTGTCAGTTCAAAATGACAAAGATTGAAAATATAAAAATAAATCCTCAGTTAGTATACAAATGTTCATGGTAACATTACTTATAACAGCCTAGAAGAAGAAACAAACCAAATTCCCATCAACTAAGAAATAAAATGTGGTATAGCCACACAATGGAATATTATTCAGCCATAAAAAGGAATGAAGTACTGATTCATGCTACAACATGGATGGACCTTGAAAACATTAAGCTAAGTGAGAGAACCCAAGCACAAAGGACCACATTTTGTATGATTCCATTTATACGAACTGTCAAGAACAGGCAAATCTATCCAGAGAGAAAGTGGATTAGTGGTTGCCTAGGAGTGAGGGTGGGACAGACTGGGGAGTGATCGCTAAGGAGTTCAGGGCTTCTTTTGGGGTGATGAAAATGTTCTAAAATTGGTTGCAATGATGGTTGCATAAGTCTATGAATATACTAAAAGCCACTGGATTGCATACTTTAAATGGGTGAATTGTTTGGTATATGAATTACATCACAATAAGGCTGTCATTAAAACCTGATAAAATAAATCCTCATAACCAAAATTACAGTAACATAAAAGCCCCTGGGGGTGTCCCTCTGTCTGATCGAGGCCCCCCTCAGATAATGTGTGTTGGCTGGTGGGTCACCCTCTTCATAAATGAATAGTCACTGCCAAGGGCAAGGGTCTTCTATAGGATATGGGGGCAGCCAGCTCCAGCAGGACCATCATCGTCAATCATTGACAAGGTGCTTGTGGATGGCAGTCACTGCAGTTTTGGAAAGGCATATGCTATATTAATTTTATATATGCCAAAAGATTTTATATGCAAAAAGATGAACCTACATAACATCATCCTGGGAATGAAGCGGGCTGAAGAACATCAGGAGGAACAGGAGGCTGCCTGCCTCTCCCTTCAGTCAGCAGTGCCGCGCCTGCACTTGAGCATCCACGCGCTCTCTGCTCACCGAACATGTTGTACAGGGTAATTGCTAAGTGGCAGGCTCTGAGAGGGGGCAAGCGACAAGACCCAAAGCCCCCACCCGCAGGTCCCTCATTGCCAAGACATAGGAAACAACAAAAATTGACTCCCTCCAACTCCAAAAGTAAGAACATCGATTAGGATTCATTTTAGAATCAAATTAAATTACTTTCCATGAAACTAAAGAAATACAGTAAAAAAAGCAAGATCTTGGCACCATGCCCCACAGATACCAAAGAAAATAAAATAAAATCAAGGACATAATCTTCTCTCCTCTTTATTGCCTGGGAACAGCTGTGTGTTCCTCTCACTAGCCCACCTGATGACATTCCATGAGGACATGGGGGAGATGGCAATCCCCCCAAGATTTGCCACATCCTAAGCGTTCAAAGGATGAAGACACAAGCTTTCCTTGACTGAAGTCAAATAAATCAGAAGATCTCAAATGTAATAAAAATCCCAGAATACTAACCAAAGGAAAATGTTCTGGCTTTTGGGAGGTGTAGTGGTGTGTGTCTGTTTGCCTGTTTGCTTTGAGGAAGGGGAGCTCTAGCTGCGACCGTCTCCTTTGTCACCACCTCCTATCCCAGCAACAGGAGAACCGACCGGTGTTCAAAAGGTGCCTTTGATGTGAAACCAGCAGGCTGATGTCCACAGTGCTTTGCACCCACATTCTTGATGAGCAGGAAAGGACCTGTCTGCCTCTTCAGCCTCCTTCTGTGCCTTTGCCTCCTCCACTCACCCCTTCATGGGAAAAATCCCCATAAACTCACAGGGAACCGGGGCCTGGAGGTGACGGCTTGATAATTTTCTTAATGTAAAATATGATCACTGGGTTCTAACTCTCCATTTCTTTCATTTAATGAAAAATTTCATCCTTTTTAAATCTTAAAATCATTTAGATAAATAGACCTATTCCTAATTTTAAATATTTTTAAAGACTAATTATTTGCAGATTGATTCTGCTCTGTTTCCTAGAATCTGTAGCCTCTAATTCTATCCAAGGAAAGACTTATCTAGTCTTCAGGTGTCTGGGTGACAAGATGGCTGGTCCCACCACTCTTACCTTAGATATGTCATTATGTTAACTACCACACTTGCATAACACCTTCGACTTTCTAACAAACATTGCAACAGGTTGTTAAAGGCAACATTTTCTGTTGTCTCTGAGTTTCAGGAGCCACATGGAAGGCTGAGTATAATACAGTAATTCCAGGTACCCCCACATCCCATCTATGTTTGGCAGAGGAGGGTTTGCTGAGAGAGAAGCTAGAATGGTGGCGTCCTTTTCCCATCTCTCCCCATAGAGAGGAAGATGCACTTCTCAAGCCCAGCAAGGCTCAGACCCCTGATCAACTGTTTGAGTGTACATCCCTATTCCAGACCCAAAGCACTGTATCTAGTTCATTTTGACATTTTTAGTATTTAGAAGTCATTGACACATACCAGGAACTCAATAAATATTTACTGAATTGAAATTTAATTGGATAATAAAGTTAATTTTCATTCCATACTATATCCATTCTTAGAAGAGATAAATAACCCAGAAGTATGCAGCTATTTAAAACATAACTACTTACACTAGAAACTAATATAATACAGTATGTCAATTATACCTCAATTGAAAAAGAAAGAAAACAAACATCTCATTAAAAATGGGCTATTTCAACAGATACTTCACCAAAGAAGATATACAGATCACAAACAACCATATGAAAAAATAGCCATCATTAGTCATTAGGAAAATGCCAAATAAACCACGATAATATACCATTACACACCTGTTAGCATGACTGAGAATCCTGCCTCCTGGGAAACTCCTCAGTCCCAGGCAAATCTGAATGGTTGGTCACCCTAAATTACATCTAACTAAAATTTTATAAAATGCAGACTAATCTATAGTGACAGGAATTACATCAGCAGTTGCCTGGGACTGGAGGGGGGAGGGAATGAGGGAGAGAGGAATTATGAAGGGGCACAAGGAAACTTTTGAGTGTGATGGATATGTTAATTATCTTGATCGCGGTGATACTTTCAGAGGCATATATAAATGCCCAAAGGCATAAAATTGTGTGCTTTAAACATGTGCAGTTTATTGTATGTTAATTATACCTCCTAGTTCTGCTAAAAATAAAAACACTGTCTTGGCTGTAAACACACACACACACACACACACACACACAACTACTGACAAATCCTGACCCGGCCACCTAGCATGCTGATACCAGTGCGGACCTGATTGAGTGACATAATCCCAATTTGAGCTTGTCATATATGCAGGGAAACAGGAGGCCAACTTATACAGAAGACCATCTCCAGAGAGCCCAATGCTTACCTAACACGACAAGGCAAGCTAGCAGCAGCCAAGTAGCAGCCCTTGGAGACTCTGCTGTTCTAATATGGGACAGAGAGTATCCACAGTCTTTTGACTTTAAGAAACGTACTCCATTTCTCCTCTCCTGACCCTCATCCTTCCCGGCCTCCACCTAGTACTGGATTCAGTTCCCTGCTTGGCTGTGTCTTTTCCACTCAGGCTGCAGTCTTTGCTCTCATCTTTTTTGTTTTGTTTTATTTTCTGTTTTTCCCTCCCTCTCTCCCAACCCCCATCCATCCCCTGGCAACTACGGATCTGTTGTATAGATTAGCTTGCATTTTCTGAAATCTTATATAAACGAGGTCTTACAGTATGTATGCCTTTGTGTCTGTCTTCTTTCAGTTCCATTATTTTGATATTCATAATGCTGCATGTATCTGTCAGTAGTCCAATCCTTTTTAATGCTTAGTAGCATTCTACTGCGTGGATATACCACAGTTTGCTCATCCTTTCACCTAGTGGTGGGCATTGGGGTTGTTACTAGTTTTTGGCTATTACAAATACAGTTGCTATGAACATTTGTGTACAAGTTTTTGCATGAGCATATGCTTCCATCTCTCTTCAGTAAATACTACAGAGTGGAATGACTGGGTTACCTGGTAGGTACACGCTTAACTTTTTAAGAAAAGGCTGAACAGGTTTTCAAAGTGGTTGTACCAATTTACATTCCCACCAGCAGGGTATGAGAGTTCGCATTATTCCACATCCTCACAAACACTTGATATGTTCAGTGTTTTTAATTTCAGTCATCCTATTGGGTATGTAGTAGTTCCTTATTCTGATTTTAATTTGCATTTCTCTAATCAATAATTTTAGCATCATTTCATGTAATTTTTTGACATCAGTACATCTTCTTTGATGAAGTGTCTGTTCAAACATTTGGCTATTTTTTAAGTGGACTGTTTTTCTTATTACTATTGAGTTGAAGCAGTTCTTTACACATTTAGATATAAGTCCTTGGTTGAATACATGTTTTGCAAAGCTTTTCTCCTGGTCTGTGGCTTATCTTTTCATTTTCACAAGAGCACCTTTCGAAAAGCAAAAGGTTTTAATTATAATGAAACCCAATTTATGAATTTTTTAAAAGTTTGCATTATTTGAGTCCTATTAGAGAAATCTTTGCCAAACCCAATGTGAACAAGATTTTTTCCTACATTTTAATGGTTTTATAATTTTAGTCTTTACATTTAGGTCTATGATCCATTTTGAGTTAATTTTTGTAATATAGAATGAGATCTGCTCAAGGTTCAGTTTTTGCCTGTATCTATCCATTATCAATTCTTTCATTCTTTCCCCATTACCTTGACATCTTTGTTGAAAATCAATTGTTGATTAGGTCTATTTCTGAACTCTCTATTCTGTTCCATTGATCTATTTGTTGATCTTGATGTCAACACATATTGTTTTGATTACTGTGGCTTTATAATAAATTGTGAAGTCCGGTAGTATAAGTCCTCCAACTTAGTTCTTTTTCAAAGTTGTTTTGGCTATTGTAGGTCCATTGCATTTTCATATGAATTTACAAATCTGTTTTGTCAATTTCTACCAAAAAAGCCTGCTGAGCTTTTTGTTGAGATCACGTTGAATCTATAGATTATTTGGGGAGGACTGACTTCTTAACAATACTGAACCCTCTAACTCATTAACATAACACATCTGTCCATTTATTTAGGATTACTTTAATTTTTCCAGCAATGCTTTGAGATTTCAGTAGGTAGTCTCATATCTTTTATCAAATTTATCCCAAAGTTTTCATAATTTTTCATGCTATTATAAATGGTATGGACTTTTAATTTCAATCACCAATTGTTCATCACTACTATAAAGAAATAAAATTGATTTTTATATATTATCTTTATATCCTATAACCTTACCAAACTCAGCTTCTTGTAGATTCCTTGGGATTTTTTACATATTATCATGTTTTCAAATAAAGAATTTCACTTCTACCTTTCCAATCTGGATGCCTTTTATCTCTTCTCTTGCCTTACTGCACTGGCTAGAACTTCTAGTAAAATCTTGAATAGAATTAATGAGAGTGGACATACTTACCTTGTTCCTGATCATGATTAAGTATAATACTAAGTATAAAACCTAATGTAGGTTTTTCATAAATGCCCTTTATTAGGTTGAGGAAGTTTCCTTCTATTCATAGTTTGTTGAGAGTTTTTTTTAGCGGGAATGGGTATTAGATATTGTCACATGTTTTCTCTGCATCTATTGAGATAATTGTATGGTTTTTTCATTATTATTCTGTTAATACAGTGAATTATGTTGATTGATTCTCAAATGTTAAAGAAATCTTATATTCCTGGGGAAATTCCACAAGTTCATAATATACTATTGGATTCTGTTCGCTAAAATTTTTTAGAGATGCAAAAATTCTATAAAAAATGTTAGCATCCATGTGCATGAGAGATACTGGCCTGTTGTCTTCTTTTCTTCCAATATGTTGGTCTGGGTTTCCTATCAGAGTTATGTTGGCCTCATAGAATGAGTTGGAAAGTATTCCCTGCTCCTCAATTTTCTGCAAGAATGTGTGTAAACTTGGTATTATTTATTCCTTAAATGTTCAGTAGAATTCTACCAGAAAAGTCATCTGGGCCTGGAGTTTTCTTTGTGGGAAAGTTTTTAACTACAAATTCAATTTCTTTAATAGATATACGGCAATTCAAGATTTTTACATTTCTTCTTGATGTGTCTTTCAGTAATTTGTGTCCTTCAAGGAATTTGTCCATTTCATCTATGTATTGAAATGTATTGACATAAAGTTGTTCATACTATTACCTCATTATTCTTTTTAATATCCGCAGAATAGCAGTGTCACCTCTCTCACTCATGATATTGTGTCTTCTTTCCTTTATCCCAATCAGTCTACTTAGAGGCTTATCAATTTTATTGATCTTCTCAAATTAATTTGAAACCTTTCCTGTATTCTAATAAGGCCTTAAGTGCTATAAATTTCCCTCAAACTATTACTTTAGCTGCAACCCACAAATTTTGCTATGTTGTACTCTCATTTTAGGTGAGTTCAAAATATTGTCTAATTTTACTTTGTTTTTTCTGTGATACATAGGTTATTTAGATGTATGTTATTTGGTTTCCAAACGTTTTGAATTTTCCAAGATCTTTTTTTTTTGAGGAAGATTAGCCCTAAGCTAACATCTGCTGCCAATCCTCCTCTTTTTGCTGAGGAAGACTGGCCCTGAGCTAACATTCTCACCCATCTTCCTCTATTTCATATGTGGGACACCTGCTACAGCACAGCTTGCCAAGTGGTGCAACGTCCGCACCCCAGGATTCGAACCAGCGAACCCCGGGCCACTGAAGCAGAACATGTGCACTTAACCACTGCGCCACCAGGCCGGCCCCTCCAAGATCTTTTTATTATTGGTTTCTAATTTAGTTTCACTGTGTCAAAGAAAATACTTTGTATAACTTAAATCCTTTTAAATGTAAAGACTTACTTTATGACCAGAATATGGTCTATCCTGGTACATATTCCATGAACACTTGAAAAGAATGTATATTCTGCTGTTGTTGGGTGGAGGGTTCTATAAACGTCAATTAGCTCAAGTTGCTGTTTTCTATTTGTCCTGTCTATACTTTGTTTGCTTTTTTTTTTTTGCCTTCTTTCGGATTGACTATTTTTTATGGTTCCATTTTATCTCCTATCATCTCCTTTGTTGGTATATTAGCTCTAAATGTGTTGAGTTATTTTAGTAGATGCATTTGGGTTTATGATATATGTATTTAATTTATTGCAGTTTATCTTCAAGTAATACTTCAAGTAAACTTTCATACAAAATAAGAACTGTATACTTCCATTTGTCCTTTCTCAGCCTTTGTGCTCTTGTCATATTTTACTTCTACATAAACCCACAATATATTGCTATTATTTTTTCTTTAAACACTAGATTATCTTTTAAAGATAAATAAAGAGTTTTAAATAAGAAAAAAAACATTATATTTACCCACGTTGTTACCATTTGCAGGTCCTCTTTACTCGTTTGTGTGGATCCATGTTTCCATCTGACATCACTTTCTTCGTGCTTGAAAGACTTCCATTAATATTTCTTATTGTGTAGGTCTGGAAGTGATGAATTCTTTCCATTTTTAAGTCTGAAAATATTTTTTTGGGGCTTCATTTTTGAAAGATATTTTCATGGTGTAAGGAATTCTTCATTAACACGTTTTTCTTAAAGTACTTTAAAGATTCTGTTCCTTTGTCTCCTTGGCTTGCATCAGAATAGAAATTGTTGTCATCCTTGTCTTTGTTCCTTTGTCTATAAATATCTTTATTCTCTGACTGCTTTCAAGATTTTTTTCTTAATCATTGGTCTTAAGCAACTCAATTATGATGTATGTTGGTGTGGTTTTTTTCATGGTTTTTTGTGCTTGAGATTCATTGTGCTTGAGATTCATTGAGCTTCTTGGATCTTTGTGTTTATAGTTTTCATTAAATTCGGAAAATTCAGCCATTGTTTCTTCAAGTATTTTTCTACCCCCCTTTCTGAGACTCCAAATTCAGGTATTTAACAACTATAGTTGTCCCATACCTCCCTAATACTCTGTTGATTTTTTTTTTAAAGATTGGCACGTGAGCTAACAACTGTTGCCAATCTTCTTTTTTTTTCCTGCTTTCTCTCCCCAAATCCCCCCAGTACACAGCTGTATATTTTAGTTGTGGGTCCTTCTAGTTGTGGCATGTGGGATGCCACCTCAGTGTGGCCTGAGGAGTGGTGCCATGTCCACGCCCAGCATCCGAACCAGCAAAACCCTGGGCTGCTGAAGCGGAGCACACGAACTTAATCTCTCGGCCACGGGGCTGGCCCCATGTCCATTTTTTTAACTCTTTTTTTCTTTCCATTTGTTTTTGATAGTTTCTATCACTATGACTTCATATCCACTACTTTTTTCTTCTGCTATGCCTAATCAGATGTAAATCCCACATAGACACAGTTTTCACATTTAGGAGTTCAATTTGCATGTGTGTCATATTTTCCATGTTTCTACTTAACCTGTTCACGTTTTCCTCTACTTCTTGGATATATTGAATACAGTTACAGTAACTGTGTTTTAATTAGTAGTCCTTGTCTACTAATTCCATCGTCTGTGTCATTTTGGGGTCTTTTCCAATTGGCTGGTTTTCTTCTCACTATAGGTCATATTTTCTGCTTATTTGCATGCTTGCTAACTTTTGATTGGTTACCAGACCTGGTGAGTTTTACCTAGCTGGGTGTTGGATGTTCTTGTATTCCTTTAAATATTCTTGAGCTTTGTTCCGGGATGCAGTTGAGTTATTTGGCCTGATCCTTCAGGCTTCCTTTTACGTTCTGTCTGGTAGGACCAGAGCAGCCTTTAGTCTAGGGCTAATTCACTCCACTGCTGAGGCAATACCTTTCTGAGCACTACACCCAATGTCCAACATACACAAGGTTTTCCCCTCTGGCTGGTGACAACATAAACTACTCCTGGCCCTGTGTGAACTCCAGGGATTGCTCTGCCTACTCCTTTCTGGGGGTTCTTTCCCTGTCCATGGTTAGTATCCTCACAAGCATGAGCAAATTAGTGCTCAGCTGAAGACTTGAAGGGGACGCTTTGCAGATTTCTAAAGCCTCTGTGTGCAGTTCTCTGCTCTCCAGTACTCTCCCGTGCAAATCCTAGCTGCCTCAGCCTCCCCAAATTCACAACTCTGTCTCCTCAGTTCCAGGAGACACTGGTGTCTACTTGGGTTACCTCTCCCTACGTTGCAACCTGGGAACCAGCTTCAGGCAGTAAACTGGGTAATCAAAGGGCTCACTTTGTTTGTGTCCCTTCTCTTGGGGATCACTTTCCTGTGCGGCCTGTGTGGCCTATTGTCCAATGTCCAATGTCCGTTTTATATATTCTGCCAGAGTTTTTAAAATTTAAGGTGGGAAAGTAGATTCTGTCCTTGCTTTTGCTTTTAATTTAATGCTACGAATAATCCAGAAGAAAAAAACCCAGTACCTTCAAATGCTTAAAATCTAGCATAGAAAAGACCCAGCTCTCCTGATAGTGGAAATTTTCCAGTAGAAATAGAATCGCATTTTCTTAACAGCAATGCTGAACAGAATAAATTGATTTTGACAACTGTTATGATTACCAAGCAAGAAAGAAACTTTCTTAAAGGAAGATTTCTTAAATTCAGATTTAACTGTAAACTAATTCTACTCCTCTACCCCATCACAAGGGGTAATTACATCACACGGCTGCCTCACTCTCTGTACTTCTCTTAATACGGCAGTTCTGTCAAATGCTGCAGGAGGAACACCCCAGCCTTAGTCTTTCCCATTTGCACAGATGATGCTTCTAGCTTTCACAACAACACAATATGATGTCTTGGAGGCTAAAATGATTGTAAGGAGCCTTGCCAAACAGAAGGCTTTATAATGCAAAGTGTCATAACAAGAAGCAAACTGCTTTCCAAGAAGCGCTTTGCTGCACAGAGAAGAGTCCTAAGTTATTTCTGCAAGTTAGAGAAGCCCCATGATCTAGCATTGGATGATCCTCCTGTGCCAAGGTCGGGATATACTTTTCAAGCAAATCTTCCCAGTAACAAAGACAGAAATGGCAGCACGTATGTGAGGTAATGTCTGTAGGGGGGTTCAAAGAGAAGATCGGAAGAGTTGATTTTCTTCCATGATCAATTTCAAATGTCCCACCTGGATATTTCCTAAATGCACATCAACTTAATTGCTGATATAAGCTGGGCCCTCATAGTATGTTGTAAAAGGTAAACGGTAACAATAAATGCCAAGAAAGTACCAGAAGCCCCAAAGTATTTTAGAGTTTTCTTGGCTTTTCCTATGATTTTTATTTGTCTAACAATTTACCATTTCTACTCACAAACTGTTTGCTTTTCAGAACTGGGGTAAGGAGTGTTTTGGGTACAGGGGAAATGTCCTGTAGGGCAAGTAGGGCCAGATCGAGACCCAACTTGGAAGTACCCAAAGGTTTCTTCAGGGTCTCTGCACCGCACATGACCTTCAGATTCCTTCTCTGTTCCCCCTCTCCTCCCTCCTTCAAGACCTAACCACCTCCCTCAATCCACCCATTTCCTGGGCAGCACCCCATGCGCTATACCAAGGGTACTTAAGGTGTGGTCTGTTACCAGTCCACAAAGAGATAAGCAGAAAATGAGGGTAAGCATTTGGAAACTCATGGCAATTGACAGAGGAATTTTAAAGCAGTTGAACACAATAACAAAAAAACTAGGGCTTGGATTTTGCACTTTCCTTTCATTTTTCTAGCAATTTATTTTTATTATATTTTACAAAAGCAACTGTCTACAACAATTCGGAAACTTAAAAAGAAAAGGAAGGTCCTCCACCACAGCGAGTTTGAGAAACATTGCTCTGGTATGTTTCCCCCTTCATCGAAACTAGGGCCAATGTGGAGTATGCGGGGGTGTTAGGGAGGAGATGAGCGTTTGCTGGAGAGGGAGAGGTCAGCTGGCCCAGGTCAGGAGGCGCCTAGCACCCAGGCAGCCACAGGTTCTGCACTGAGTTTTGGCTTCAGGAACTGCTGCTTGGGCTGATTTAAAATAAAGTAGCATAATATGATCTCACAGACTCCTGTTGTTTCAAACATTAAGCTCTGAGATTGGATAAAATCTATTTAATAAAGCCCTAAATGATGACCAGATGAAGGTACCTGTAAGTTATCAGTTGAGGATTAAAACCTGGACATACCTATTATTTGAGAAAGAAAAAATAATAATAACCTAAAGGTCCAACCAGAGTAAATACCTAAGCAAAGCAATGAATACCTGGTATAGCAGCTGGATCAAATACCCGGGTAGATAATAAACTGAACACTATGAAAACTACATGGAAACTTAGAAAACGTGTACAAAATAATACACCTCTATTTATTGCAGCAATGTTTATAATGGTAAAGAAGAAAAGGGAACTGTATACTAAGTAAAGGCCCATCAACAGAGAAATGGCTGAACAATTTAGCAATGCCCCCGCTTCAAAGATTAGTTAGATCTCTCCTAGTTGACCTGGAGGGATTTCACAGCATTTTGAAAAGTAAAAAAGCAAGATGCAGAGAAGTGTTTGTATACAGTGTCCCAATTTTTTTAAAATGGGAGGAAAAAGCCTATCTGTGGGCATGTTGGAGGTGAAGTATTACTTTAAACGATTATTAGAGGATGGAAGAAGGTATAAAGCCTACCTTCTGGGTGTTAAGATTAGCTACTTGGTGTGGGGTGGAAGGATCAAAGCAAGCCTCTTTCAAAGGATCTGTAACTTATACTATAAGATGCTATGCTGTTTACGTAAAATTATATATGCCAGCATACATGTGAATGTATATTTCTCTCTATAGATATATTTACATATCTGTATGTCTATATCTGTCTGTCTACCTACCTAGCTAAAGAGAGAGCTGTCAAACAATGGGCACCAAAGTTACGGTGGTTATCTTAGGGGAGGGAGTCAGGATTCCTAGTGATTTTCATTTTCTTCCTTCTATGTTTTTCTTTTTTTAGAATGTTTACAATAACCAGGTATTATTTACATAATAAGAAAAAACAGCAAAGCTACGACAAACACATATCTTAGACACCTTCCTCATCTTCCCAACTCTAACCACTCTATTTCCCTCAAGTCAGGTCTCTTCCTCCCTGGCCCCTCCACATCAAGTCAGTTCAGGCTCTTGTTGTCCCTAACAATCCCTATTGGGTCCCCTGCCTTGGTCTCTCCCCTCTCCAGTCAGTTCTCCACATGGAAGCCAGAGTGACCTTTCAAGAATGCCTATCCAGGGGCTGGCCTGTGGTCGAGAGGTTAAGTTCGCACACTCCACTTTGGTAGCCCGGGGTTCGCCAGTTCAGATCCTGGGAGCGGACCTAGCACCGCTCATCAAGCCACACTGAGGCGGCATCCCACAAAGCAAAACTAGAAGGACCACAACTAGAATATACGACTACGTACTGGGGGGCTTTGGGGAGAAGAAGAGAAAAAAAGATTGGCAACAGATGTTAGCTCAGGGCCAATGTTAAGGAAAAAAAAAAAGAATGCCTACCTGTCCATGACACTCCCCCGCCGGAGCCTCTTCTAGGGCCACTCAGTGCCCCCAGGAGCAGCTCTCAACCCGCACTGTGCGCTGTAGTCTTCAGTGCTACATTTTACAACCTTGCCCGTCTCCCTCTGCTCTTCCACTGCCTGACTTGCAGCTCCTGGCTCACCCATGTTCTTTCATTCTTCCATGTCTGTCCTTCCATTTGCCCAGCTACTCATTCGATATTCAAACTTCATTCCCTTCTGCAACCACTCCCTCGTCTCTCCTTCTGTCTTCCCAAAGCACCCTGTACATCCTTTGTTACAGCACTGAGATCATTCTTTTTAATGAATTTTTCTCTCTCTCCCTCCCTACACTATGAGCTATTTGAGGGGAGTATGGTATCCTCAATGTCTTTACCCAATGAATGAATGAAATGAATGATTAAATGAATCTGTAAAAGCAAACCCAAAACAATAAATATAAATGCATGTCAACCACGTAAAAGGTCTCTATAAGCATTGAAAACAAGTTGAAAGTACAGTTATAAAATAAGTAAGTCATAGGGATGTGATAATATACAGCGTGGTGACTGTAGTTAATACTTACAGTATATTCGAAAGTTGCTAAGATAGTAGATCTTAAAATTTCTCATCACAAGAAAAAGAATTTTGTAACTATGCATGGTGATAGATGTTGACTAAACTTACTGTGGTGATCATTTCTTAATATACGTAAATATTAAATCATTATATGCTACATCTGAAACGAATATAATGTTATATGTCAGTTATATTTCAATAAAACAAATAAATTAAAATGTAAAAAAAAGATAAAAAGGTAAACAGTAAACATTTTAAAGTTCATTTTTTTCTTTTCCAGCAAAGTGTCTTCAGCTACTTTTTAAATTACTACTAGTAATTCACCTCATGAATAATTTATATAAAATTATCAAAGTTAACTACAGTTTAAATCCCTATAAAATGAAACAGAGAAGTGAAAAAGACAGCTGTTTTCCCATTTTCAAATAAAATAAGTTCAGTACTCCTTAGCCATGCCAGGTCTAGAAGCAGCGTCTCTCCCCCTACAGAACACGGCCCAGCTGTGTGGTTACTTACTGGAGTTGAGGAGGATCATGGCCTTGACACAGAGATACTCTTTGTGTTGGAGTTTTAACTCTCGAAACCTTGAAGTCGTTGCCAGGAGCATGTCAAAGATTTCCAGAATTCCTTCTACGCATTTTCCCTCTTCCCTACAAAAGTTCATTTGGAAATTTAAGGAACATACAGCTCCAGGCAACCATCAAAAGCAATAAGGAGTATTTTCCTTTTAATCTCAAATTTCATCTTGTACATCCTTTAACTATGTGGTCATGAGACCACACCCAACGATATGAAATTACTAGAATTATCTTCATATAAAGAGGACAGGGCATTTCCTATAAATCTCTAAAGCAAGCATTTGAATAAACACTATTTAAGCAAAAGTGTGCACTGGAACTACATTTTCCTTCTAACGGTTCACCAAATGTTTTCTTAAAGGAACGCCATTTCTGTTGATTATTTTAAATCTAAACCATTTTAGCCAACCAGCTCTAGATATGACACATATTACTAAAAGGGGATATGCCATGTTCCCCTCGGAAGAAACCTGAAGCGTTCATGAGGAAGACAATGTTACAGAAGCAAATATCCCACGAAGAAATAATCTTTCACACGCAGGGCTTAACTCTCACTTCCTAGTGGTCATTTAGAAACTAGTGAGGCAACTGAGAGACATTTAAATGCAATTTGAAAAAAGCTAATATGACATACAAAGAAATCACAATTAGAGAAGATGGATTAGAATCAGGAAAGGAAGGTAGAAATGCAGACGTGGAGATTTTTGACTTAACAAAGACTATTTTTAAGCAAATGGTTTAGACAAACTTTCAACCATATAATCAAAATTCTTTTGAGAACTCCTTATAGCAATTAATTTTTAAGTATACATTTGAAGTAAGTTACTTGAACTGTATCGAGAAAATACCAGCTTCTATTGACTCTGGTCAGACACACATTCTTTCACCTCACTGCTCCCAAAAAACTTCTCTTATCATCAGTCAGAGAGTTATTGAAAGCCCTTGACAAGGAGTTAGATGATTTTGCCATGAAACTTTCTAAAAGCCGCAGTGCACAGTGAAGGGAAGCTGTGGTGGCAGAAGGATTCTTTTTGAGTCTCCGTAGCAGCCTGGAGGGGATCTGAGATCTTCCAAGAACTGGCTGCTCCCCTCCTCTTTCCCCCAACCCCGAGCCAGGACATTTCCAGTGATGGTGGTGGTTGGTGGGAAGGCCTCTGTAGTATTCAAATGAACTGACCCCAGAGGCACCACCAATCATGGTGAAGCCTTCCCCATTCTGTGCTGTGCAAGGATGGTCACTAACCAGGATCCTGCATGCCACTGCATTTGCACCCCTGCAAACTCACCTACACAAAGCTACAAGCATGCAAACCCATAACTTCTGCAACCAGCTGAGGCTTGCTGAACGTGCACACGTTAAGAGATAAAACACCAGTGCCCCCTAGAAGTCACTCTTAGAGAAAGGCCACCTTGGAGACTCAGAGGTCTGGGCAAAAGATGCCAAAACCTGTCGGAAACCTACAACCGTCCCCATGCCCCATCCTCCCACCTCCCCTGCTCTGGCTTTCCCAGCAAGGATGACACCTGCCCTGCACGTAGCAGATGCACAAGATGTATTTGTTCACTGAGTGCCCCTCATGCCACATCATCAAATCCCTCTGCCTGGGGACAATTAATTACCGGAAGTTGTAATTGTTGGGCTTGAGGACACTTGATACCGAGAAAAACTGGTGTTAAAGTATCTCTGGGGGTAAAAACAAAAAATCCACCAGGTCCTGCATTGCTGGTTTAATAGTTTGGCCATTTACTCTTCTGAGAGGCTCAGTCAGAGGTGGGATCATGTACACTGGGTGCACACGTGCAAACATGCATACGCACACACACACACACACACACCCCTCCCAAGTAGTATGATAAGGGGACTCATCTGAAATCAATTCTATTTTGCAGAAGTTGCCACCTGTGCCAAAGTACAGTTCCCTAAATATTGAAATTAGTGCCATTTCCTCATTTACATACATGCCATTTTTAATGCAAAATCATAGTTCAAAAGTGGAGAGAGAGTTTTCATTCTAGGGCATCTTAAGCCCTAATAAATGCTGTAACTCACAGTAATCAGAACATGCATACCTCGTGCAAAAAATGAATTTCTAAACAAAGTCTATAGAACTAGGTCTGATTGCTTGCTCTACCAGATGTGAGAGCCAATCATTTTCATTCAAGAGATCGCAAAGTTAGAACATTTTTATTCGCTTCACAGGCTGTAGAAACCAAATACTGTCACATGTCGCATAACGACATTTTGGTCAACAATGGACTGGATATACAATACTGGTCCCATAAGATTAGTGCCATATAGGCTAGGTGTGTAGTAGGCTATACTATCTAGGTTTGTGCAAGGGCACTCTATGATGTTTGCACAACAATGAAATCACCTAACGACGCATTTCTCAGAACATAGCCCTGTTGTTAAGCAACGCATGACTGTACATTTCTAGAAAATAAATGGGAAATATAGGAGCAGTAAGGTGCAATACTCTAATGGAACAACAAAAGACCCCGAATAGCCAAAGGATTCCTGAGAAAAAAGAACAAAGCCGGAGGGATCACACTCCCCGATTTCAAATTATACTACAAAGCCATAGTAACCAAAACAGCATGGTACTGGCACAAAAACAGGCACACAGATCAATGGAACAAAATTGAGAGCCCAGAAGTAAACCCACACGTTTATGGACAGCTAATATTCGACAAGGAAGCCAAGAGCATACGATGGAGAAAGGAGAGTCTCTTCAATAAATGGTGCTGGGAAAACTGGACAGCCACATGCAAAAGAATGAAAGTAGACCATTCCCTTACACCATGCACAAAAATCAACTCAAAATGGATTAAAGACTTGAATGTAAGACCCGAAACCATGAGACTTCTAGAAGAAAACATAGGCAGTGCGCTCTATGACATTGGTCTGAGCAGCATATTTTCAAGTCCCATGTCTGACCGGGCAAGGGAAACAAAAGAAAAAATGAACAAATGGGACTACATCAAACTAAAAAGTTTCTGCACAGCAAAGGAAACCATCAAGAAAATGAAAAGACAACCTAACAATTGGGAGAAGATATTTGCAAACCACATATCAGATAAGGGGTTAATATCCAAAATATACAAAGAACACATACAGCTCAACAACAAAAAAACCAACAATCCAATTAGAAAATGGGCAAAAGCTCTGAACAGAGATTTCTCCAAAGAAGAAATACAGATGGCCAATAGGCATATGAAAAGATGCTCAACATCATTAGCTATCAGGGAAATGCAAATCAAAACTACAATGAGGTATCACCTCACTCCGGTCAGAATGGCTATAATTAACAAGACAGGAAACGACAAATGTTAGAGAGGGTGTGGAGAGAAGGGAACCCTTGTTCACTGCTGGTGGCAGTGCAAACTGGTGCAGCCACTATGGAAAGCAGTTTGGAGTATCCTCAGAAAATTAAGGATAGATCTACCATATGATCCAGCTATTCCACTGCTGGGTATTTATCCAAAGAACTTGAAAACACAAAGGCATAAAGATACTTACACCCCTATGTTCATTGCGGCATTATACACAATAGCCAAGACTTGGAAGCAAACTAGGTGCCCATCAAGGGACGAATGGATAAAGAAGATGTGGTATTTATACATGATGGACTACTACTCAGCCATAAGAAATGATGAAATCCAGCCATTTGTGACAACATGAATGGACCTAGGGTATTATGCTGAATGAAATAAGTCAGAGGGAGAAAGTCAAATACCATATGATCTCACTCATAAATAGAAGATAAAAACGACAAAAAAAAAAAAACACATAGCATTGGAGATTGGACTGGTGGGGAAGGGGGGAGGGGAGAGGGTAAAAGGGGTGATTAGGGCCACATGTGAGGGGATGCACTATAATTAGTGTTCGGGTGGTGAACATGATGTAAGGTATCCAGAATTTGAAATATGATGTACATCCGAAAAAAATAAAAATTAAAAAATAAAAGGTACAATACTCCATAAATGACACCCTAATAAAGCTATGCTTTAAAATGAGTTATACCGAACAGAATAAGAAAAGACTTTAAAATAACAAATTAATGAGATGTATTTCATTTATTTTGTATCTATAGATTGACACTGAATTCCGAGGAAGGAATTAGGACTGGATTAAAAGATTTAAATTAAAGATAGAAGGTATATGATTTGAATGTTAAAATATTGAAACAATATATCAGTCAAACCAAGCTACTCATGGAAATTCACTTTTGCACACCATTTGTCCATAAACTAGTGCTAAGTAAAAATAAAAGTCGTTACATGATTATTTGATAATCACTCCTTCATAAAAGGAAAATATTCTGTTTGATACCAAGGGCAAAGTGTTGAATGAGTGGGCCTTGCTTTAGGGTACATTATTTTGCACCTGCGTTAAGTATCTGCTGGCACAGACATGTGGCTACAAACCACAGTTTACCTCTGTGTGGGCGGCCATCGGGGGGAGGGCTCAAGACTTAGCACATGAAAAGGACTTAAATATTGAACTCAGGTGAAAATTATCTGAATACAAAAGGGAAATGAAAATTTATAAGTGAAAATTCTGTGGATATCTTGAAGAAAATTCGATATAGAAATAACTAATGTGGGGGCCAGCCCCATGGCCAACTGGTTAAGTTCGCGTGCTCCGCTGTGATGGCACAGGGTTTTGCTGGTTTGGATCCTGGGCACGGACATGGCACCGCTCGTCAGGCGACATTGAGGCAGCATCCCACATGCCACAACTAGAAGGACCTGCAACTAAGGTATACATCTATGTACCAGGGGGGATTTGGGGAGATAAAGCATACAAAAAAAAAAAAAAAGATTGGCAACAATTGTTAGCTCAGGTGCCAATCTTTAGAGTAAAAAAAAAAAAAAAGATTGGCCACAGTTGTTAGCTCAGGTGCCAATCTTTAAAAAAAAGAAATAACTAATGTGAATGCAAACTCATACATTCACAATTATATGATTCCATGGAATTCCACAAACATCCACAACAGGTCCAAGCCCAGATCTAAAGTTCTCTGCCTTTTAATTAACATTTAACATTAGACAGTTTCCTGCTGATGCTAAGGACACAAAATGTCTTAGGAGAGATGATTTTTCAAGAAGCAGAAGCTCAGATTCTGTGGTAGAGCTTCATGTGAACTTGTGAATCTCGTGGTTACTAAGGGAAGAACCACCTTGTTAGAAATCAGCTGAGATAGCTGGACTTTCCTCTCTTCCTCCGTAGGTTCAAGTTTCCTCTCTGCAGAAGCCTCAACAAGAATAAAGGGACACTTACACCAATGGATAGATCATCCAAACAGAAGATCAATAAGGAAACACTGGCCTCAAAGGACACATTAGACCAGATGGACTTAGTAGGTATATATAGAACATTCCATCCAAAAACCACAGAATACACATTCTTTTCAAATGCACATGGAACATTCTCCAGGATTGACCACATATTAGGCCACAAAACAAGTCTCAATAAATTTAAGAAGATCAAAATAATACCATGCATCTTTTCTGACCACAAAGGTATGAAACTAGAAATCAACTACAGGAAGAAAACCAGAAAACCACAAAAATGTTGAGATTAAACAAAATGCTACTGAACAACGATTGGGTTAACAAAGAAACCAAAGGAGAAATAAAAAAATTCCTGGAGACAAATGAAAATGAAAATATGACATGCCAAAATCTGTGGGATACAGCAAAAGCACTTCTAAGAGGGAAGTTTATAGCAATTCAGGCCTACCTCAACAAAGAAGAAAAATCCCAAATAAACAATCTAAAAGTGCATCTAAAGGTACTGGAAAAAGAAGAACAAACAAAGCCCAAAATCAGCAGAAGGAAGGAAATAATAAAAGTCAGAGCAGAAATACACGAAATAGAGACTAAAAAAATAGCAGAAAAAATTAATGAAACCAAGAGCTGGTTCTTTGAAAAGATAAACAAAATTGACAACCCTTAGTTAGACTCACCAAGAAAAAAGGAGAGAAGGGTCAAATAAATAAAATCAGAAATGAAAGAGGAGAGATTACGACAGACGCCTTAGAAATACAAAAGATAATAAGAGAATACTATGAAAAGCTATACGCCAACAAATTGGATAATCTAAAAGAAATGGATAAATTCTTAGAAACATACAACCTTGCAAAACTGGACCAAGAAGTAGAGAATTTGAATAGACGAATCACCAGTAAGGAGATCGAAACAGCAATCAAAAACCTCCCAAAAAATAAAAGTCCAGGACCAGATGGCTTCCCTGGTGAATTCTACCAAACATTCAAAGACTTAATACCTATCCTTCTCAAACTCTTCCAAAAAATTGAAGAGGAGGGGAGGCTTCCTAACTCCTTCTATGAAGCCAACATTATCCCGACACCAAAACCAGACAAGGACAACACAAAAAAAGAAAATTACAGGCCAATAGCACTGATGAACATCGATGCAAAAATCCTCAACAAAATACTAGCAAATCAAATACAACAATACATTAAAAAGATCATACATCATGATCAAGTGGGTTTCATTCCAGGGATGCAGGGATGGTTCAACACCTGCAAATCTATCAACGTGATACACCACATTAACAAAATGAAGGATAAAAATCACATGATCATCTCAATAGATGAAGAGAAAGTATTTGACAAGATACAGCATCCATTTATGATAAAAACTCTAAATAAAAGGGGTATAGAAGGAAAATACCTCAACATAATAAACGCCATATATGACAAACCCACAGCAAATATCATTCTCAATGGAGAAAACCTGAAAGCTATCCCTCTAAGAATAGGAACCAGACAAGGATGCCCACTGTCACCACTCTTATTTAACATAGTATTGCAAGTCCTAGCCAGAGAAATCAGGCAAGAATGAGAAATAAAAGGGATCCATGTTGGAAAAGAAGAAGTGAAACTGTCACTCTTTGCAGACGACATGATTTTATATATAGAAAACCCTAAAGAATCCACTAAAAAACTTTTAGAAACAATAGATGAATACAGTCAAGTCGCGGGATACAAAATCAACATACAAAAATCAGTTGCGTTTCTATACACTAACAGCAAAGTAGCAGAAAGAGAAATTAAGAATACAATCCCATTTACAATTGCAACAAAAAGAATAAAATACCCAGGAATAAACTTAACCAAAGAGGTGAAAGATCTGTACACTGAAAACTATAAAACATTGTTGAAAGAAATTGAAGACGACGCAAAGAAATGGAAAGATATTCCGTGCTCTCGGATTGGAAGAATTAACATCGTTAAAATGTCCATATTTCCAAAGCAATCTATAGATTCAACACAATCCCTATCAAAGTCCCAACAACATTTTTCACAGAAATAGAACAAAGAATCCTAAAATTTATATGGAACAACAAAAGACCCCGAATAACCAAAGGATTCCTGAGAAAAAAGAACAAAGCCGGAGGTATCATACTCCCTGATTTCAAAATATACTACAAAGCCATAGTAACCAAAACAGCATGGTACTGGCACAAAAACAGACACACAGATCAATGGAACAGAATCGAGAACCCAGAAACAAACCCACACATTTATGGACAGCTAATATTCGACAAGGGAGCCAAGAGAATACAACGGAGAAAGGAGAGTCTCTTCAATAAATGGCGTTGGGAGAACTGGACAGCCAGATGCAAAAGAATGAAAGTTGACCATTTTCTTACACCATACACAAAAATTAACTCAAAATGGATTAAAGACTTGAGTGTAAGACCCGAAATCATGAAACTTCTAGAAGAAAACATAAGCAGTACACTCTTTGATATCAGTCTTAGCAGCATATTTTCAAGTACCATGTCTGACCGAGCAAGGGAAAGAAAAGAAAAAATGAATAAATGGGACTACATCAAACTAAAGAGCTTCTGTACAGCAAAGGAAACCATCAATAAAATGAAAAGATAACCTAACAATTGGGAGAAGATATTTGTAAACCATATATCAGATAAGGGGTTAATATCCAAAATATACAAAGACCTCATACATCTCAACAACAAGAAAACCAACAACACAATTGAAAAATAGGCAAAAGATCTGAACAGAGATTTCTCCAAAGAAGATATGCAGATGGCTAATAGGCATATGAAAAGATGCTCAACATCATTAGCTATCAGGGAAATGCAAATCAAAACTACAATCACCTCACTCCCGTCATTTGGCTATAATTAACAAGACGGGAAATAAGTGTTGGAGAGGATGTGGAGAGAAGGGAACCCTCGCACACTGCTGGTGGGAGTGCAAACTGGTACAGCCACTATGGAAAGCAGTATGGAGTATCCTCAGAAAATTAAGGATAGATCTACCATATGATCCAGTGATCCCACTGCTGGGTATTTATCCAAAGAACTTGAAAATGTAAAGGCATAAAGATACATGCACCCCTATGTTCATTGTAGCATTATACACAATAGCCAAGACTTGGAAGCAACCTAGGTGCCCATCAAGGGACAAATGGATAAAGAAGATGTGATATATATACACAATGGAATACTACTCAGCCATGAGAAATGATGAAATCTGGCCATTTGTGACAACATGGATGGTCCTTGAGGGTATTGTGCCAAGTGAAATAACTCAGAGGGAGAAAGTTAAATATCATATGATCTCACTCAAAAGCAGAAGATAAAAACAATGACAAACAAACACATAGCAACGGAGATTTAGGATTGGTGGTTACCAGAGGGGAAGTGGGGGAGAGGGCAAAAGGGGTCATTAAGCTCACATGTGAGGGGATGGACTATAATTAGTTTTTGGATGGTGAACATGATGTAATCCACACAGAATTCGACATATATTACGATGTACATCTGAAAGCTATATATTGTTATAATCCAATATTACTGCAATTAAAAAAATAATTTAAAAAATCTTGATCCATAAAGAAAAAAAAGAATAAAGGGAAACAGAAATCATAGTCTCAGTCTCCACAAATGGGCTAATTTAGTTGTATTCGTTGCTCATATGGTCATACCAGCACTTGAAGGAACTCTGATAGGATGATCCACCAAAAGATAGTTATTTTCAAGTAGTGTGAAAATTATTTATTTACACTGCAAAAAGATTCAAAATAGAACTTCTTTATGGTGTACGATCCCTGACTTTTTGAATAAGTAATATTTTAAACATTTTTGAATAAGCAACTCCTCCAGAAACATACTCATTACATGAAAGTGTATTTACTTGTATAATAGATACACTAAGAAACTGAACTATCTTGGACTTGAAATTCTAGATGTCACAGAGTTCATGTGTTAAAAACAGTAGTAGCAACTGCAACAAAAAATATCCACCAATAAGCACTCCAAATAAATGCCTGCTCAATGCGAATGCATTTACAATTCTCAAGAACTCCTCTTCCATACTCAACCATAGAAACTAGATTTACATGTTGTAAAATATAGTGCTTTCAAATATTTATAAAGAGTAATGTGAGTCTATTAAAAATAGTTTGTAAAAAAAATGACTTCTTTCTTTTTTTCTTCTTCTGTTACTTAACCAAAAGGTAGGCCTAAAATTTACCAGGGATTTGTGTCAATTTATAGTAACTTATACACATACTTACAGGAGTTAAAGAATCCATACAAAGAGGGGAGTTAATTGTACCAAAAACTAAGAATGAAATAGTCACTGAAAATAAACACTAAATATGGCATTTAGTTAGAAATTAAGACAAAAAGTAAAATAACGCAATCCCAATGTCTGCAAATTTATTGGTTCATCAAGGGATGGAACTTCTTCCTAGCACTAACTTCTAGGAGAATTATATGTGTATATTTATGTGTGTGTGTGTGTGTGTGCATGTGAGAGAGAGGATGTACATATGTGGCTTTATTGAAACACCAAGTCAAATTCAATGAGTGAATGAATGAATGAATGAGACCGATGGCTTGACTGGGTGCCCAGTCTTTCAGGCCACCTTGAAACGTGGTAGCATGAGATGACAGCAGGAGTAGGCTTCTGAAGTGGGCAGAGAGTAGAATAGAGTTGTTCCAAGACAAAAGAAGAAAGTAGAAAGTTTGCCTTTTAGCCTCTTCCTATTCCCCCTTCCAGTTCTGTATGAGAGGCATGTACTGTTGTAGTAAAGAGTGTGGACTTCACAGCCAGCCCCCTAAGTCCAGGTCCACCACTTACTACTCTAACTATAGGCAAGTTACCTAATTTCCCGTTCCCATATCCGAAGGACAGGGATAATAATGGTGCTTACCCATAAAGGGCTGTTGTGAAGATGAAGTGAGTTAACACACATCAAGTGCTGAAGATGGTGCCTGGTACATACATGCCAATAAGTTAGCTATTTTGATCATTACTGAAGGGTCCTACCTGTCCTAGGCTTCCAGAACCTCCCTCTGTGGTTTACCACCTACGTTTGTTTCTGCTGGAGCCACATCCCATGCTCCAGCTCTTCCCAAGGGCTGTGCTCTCCACCAAAACACCTCCATTACAGAACAGAGCTCCTTGTCCATGTTAGCATCCATGACAACAGGCAGAACGAGTGCTAATCCTTTGGGGGTTTTCATGTCTGTAACATGTGCATAGGGAGATTCGGATCCTCTGAAGAGGTTATACCAAGAGCTGGAGGCAGATGCTTTCCGCTCATAGCACTAGGCACCCTTCTTCTCTGTGCACAGAATCAAACGCGACTGAGCGTTCCACACCAGAACTTTTTCGAAATAAGGTATGTGGAAATCAATTTCCATGGAGAGTTTCAAACTCCTTAAATCTAAACCAAGAAAGTGTTAGATTTTTCCTACTAAAAAGCTTGAGTGCTGTGTATTCCAGCTTTCCCTCCATAAACAGTTCACCTACGTCAATTAAAAATTGGTTCCTTTTCTGTGCCCTCGTTAAAAGAAAACGACATGCAACCAGGTTATGGCATCATCACTAACATTCCCCAATTCCCATTAACTTTCGTCTGATTTTAATAATCACTCCTTCCACCACTATTGCCAAAAATGCTATATGGTACATGCAATTAGAGTGAGTTAAAGTATGTCAAAATAAACTTAGCAGATTTGTAACAATTTTATTACCTGTCCAGATAGCTGGCGATGTAATTGATCCCTACAGGTGGAAAGAACAGCAGGACAACTTCACCCAAAAATGGAATTTTTAAGCAGAAAAATCTAAGTTGATACACCTGGTGGCCACATACCCTGCAGGACATAGACCCCTATAATGGCCTGGCCTGTGAATGCTGCCCCACTGAAGTAAGAGGAGTCACAGGACACCGAATCCTGGTCCCTGTGATCCCCTTCTCAGGTTCCTAAGCCAGTGAAGGAGCTCATGACCTTATCATCCTCTAATTGCCCCTTCAGGTGCGAGATTTTAACTGCAGCACCCAGGACCGTGTTCCCACTCACTCAGCGCCTCACTCAAACAACTCGGAGAAGAAACACAAAGCCCTTTTTCTTACCTGTCCAGAACGAGGTCTGGAGCAAAGATGAGCTTGCCGGGGTGGTCGATTGAGCGCCATATCAGGCCCACCATCAGCACCTCCAGCCAGCAGCTCTCCAAGAGCCGCACTTGGTCGAACAGGCTGAGCTCCACAAAGCCTGGGGAAAGCAAGAGGCCGTGAGACACCCCCGCCCTTTCCTCAGCTCCCTGTTTCTGTAGAGACAGAACAGCAAGTTTTAAAAAGCTAAGGAAACATAAACACGGGGAAACAATCTTACAAAGATGTGGTTAAATCCTGACCTAAGGAAGAAAATTTTGAACTTAAGGTGTGCACCTCACTATTTCCAGTCTTGGACTCCTTCTAGGACAAATACTTCATTTAGAATGTATAAAGGACCTGTTACCTGGGCTGGTACAGCTCCCCAGATAGATGCTGGGGAAGAACAGAAAGCTGGGACAGATCTTTCTTCCTTAGATCCTAATCACTCCTTGCACTGCTGAGAAAGATAACGCTAGGCTGCCGGCCAGAGGGGCTGCCTTGACTGGCCCAGTGCATGATTGGGGCGGGGAGGAGTGAGGGGATGTGGTAGGTGGGGTGGGGAGTGGAGGGCATGCAGAGAGAGCAGGGCCAGCCCCTGTAGAAAGTCAAGGCTTCAACCGAAAGTACTTCTCCAATTGCCTAAAATTTCCCATCCAGTGTTAGAGTCACTCTTCTGAGGAGGAGCGCTGTCTCCAGGCTCTTCTAACGGGAAAAGCGAATCTGACAACTGAAGCCGGTTCCCACAGCCTGATAGCCGAATAGCATGCATTGGTCAAGGAACTGGGAGGAAACAGGTAGTCTCTAGGGAGGTGAGTGCTTCAAAAGCAAAGCAGAGATCACTGGTGCTTCCTCCACAAGCCATGAGAAAAGCAGGAGGCAGCGTAATACAAAAACACTTGCCAAATGCACAGCTTCAGAGTGCAATGGACTCTGGGTAAAATCCCAGCTCAGCCTCTTCCTAGTTAGTTACTAATCTCCTTTTAAGTCTTTGTTTTCTTATAGGAAAAATAGGGGTAATAACGCCTACCTCTGAGAATTTCCTACAGGTAAGATCTCTCATCATCCTCATTTTACATATGAGGAAACTATGGCACAGAGACGCACGTGGTTCAAATCTTTGAACAATTAAAATGCAAATCTGCACAAAGGAGAATTTAATGGAGCAATGAATGGAAGGATGGATAAATCCTTTCCAAAGCCACATCCTACGCTCAGTTCACGTTCCTAAAATGTGCACATGTTCCAATCTCACCCATAGTTGTAGACAATAAGCTGACCCAAGGGAGAGCAAGCATTTTACACTTGTAGATATTCAACAAGATCAAGTCTAGGTGATATTTTAATAATTTTTTGGTTTGGACAATGACTATATCAGCTGACATAGGGGAAAAAAATCACCCCTCCAGATTATGCCTAAGTTTTCTGAAAAATTTTTGAAATACCAAGCTTAAAGAGGGACTAATGCAGCTTTAGTGTTCAGTTTTGTTACGGCACAGAGAAGCTGTGCAGATCTCAGCAGTAATCAATTTCACCACCACTCTCCAGGTGGGGTTCTGAAAAGTAGTGTTTGGAATACTTGGAGAGTGAAAGCCAGAGGGAAGTGCATCAGTATCGTCTCTTCTGGGAAAGAGCAGAGAAGATAAAACAATATAGTCCTGGCAAAGGTGGAGATGCTAGATTATCAAAACAGAACTGGAAACTAGAAAATCCTAAGGAAGCTCAGAACCCAACAAATGGCCCCAAGAGATCCTATGACCCTCGGTCTTGATTCCCACTGCTCTTTACTCCCAACTGCTCTTCACCCAGCTTCTCACCTCTCCCCATCTTCACAGTTTCCTTAAGGCAGTTGCTGCCCCCAGGCCTGGGGAATCGTCCCTAGCGGCTCAGAACCTGGAGAGAGACCTCACTTCTTAGATGCTGGGAAAGACGTGCATGGAGAAGCCCTTCCAGGGGGAGGACGAGTGCTGCCATTCTCTGTTAGAATCCCAGATTCCCTCTTTCACAGAAACACCAATTTAGACGGTAATTAGATGGTAATTTCAACACAATGCAATACTTCATGTTTATATTACAAACTGGCCTGGGGAAGTCACCACATCATAGGATGGAAAATGCTGGTTCCAAATAACCATCTTGAATAATCAAACCTATTTTCAACTTGGTGGCATTTTAGGTTTATTGATGATTGATGTCACTTCAGCTGCTAATTTTCTCTACTTGTCCAGATACATTCATTTATGTACCTACTACTGGTTCTTTCTCTATTGGAACAATATTTTACAAATTCATATTGAGCATCTGACAAACCTTCCACTTCCATACTGGTTATATTGCACTCCACCCCACCTTCACCTCACTATGCCCCTTCTTCCGAGGTAAGGAGTCCACAGCCAGGAAACAGGTCAATGTGAAGTCTAGATCCCTTCCTTTTAGACCATGTTTCAGGTCCCAGGGCCCTAGAATTTCCTGCCCAAATGCCCCAAGCCCATTTCCAGAGCCTGGGTGTGTCTCTTCCCCGGTCCATCCTCCCAGACCAGACATGAGAAGTGACCAAAGGCTATTGCCTGTAGGAGGTGTGACATGTAGGATGGAGCATGTGCAAGGCTGTGTGAGATGGATGTGTGGGTGGGAAAAGAAGAGAGCTGGGAACAGAAGGGGCGCAGCCATGCACAACTCTTCTTGTACTGCCATGTCTGGCACAGAACTCAGAGGAGTCCAAGAATTCTAAAATGGAACCTGGCCTTCCAGGACATGCTGCAGGTATATAGTGCGTCAAGATAGGAAGAAAGAATATATTTCATGTAAAGTTTATAAGTCAAGCTGCCAAACCGTTAAATATGGAGACATGGTTTATGGACCTCCATTTTGCACTCTTGCCCCGTAACTGTTAGGGACAGGCCTTTCTACAAACAAATGCAAAGCTAAGACCCAGAAAGCCCTACCCGGAATTTTCTTGGCCCAGCCGATCATGTGCACCAGCTCCATGTCGGCCAGCTTGGTCAGGGACATCATCATGGAGGACTCGGTGAAGGGTGTGCTGGGGCGGCTCACGAGCACGTTGGGCGGCTCCGCCTCGAGGAGCGTGAGCACCAGCTGCTCCGGGCTCAGGGTGCTCAGCAGCAGCTCCTTCACTCGGCTCACGTGTCCACAGCTTTTCTTGGCTTTGCTCAGGCAGTGCAGCTGCTCACTGGAATTTCTCTGCCTCCGCACTACGCGGTACCCACACCTTTCTCTCCGGGAGCCTAAGGCGGAGAGCAGATGATAACACAGGGCTTTCCCATCCTTCCCCGACCCAGCATTCAAGTTCCCCGAGTCGCCAGGGTAAAAACGAAGCAATGCTATCATTATAAGACCTGAGTCTAGTTTCAGAATGTCTTAGAACAGAAGCCTGACTTTTATCTTCTGGACCCTGGGGGCATATACCAATGACTATTACAGTTGTAACTGTATATGGCAAAACCAGTAACATGACTTGCTAGGGACAATAGCCCAAATGATCTGAAGGTCTCCATTTCAGGTCACCTATGGATACAAAATCCATTTCTCTTTTTAAGAGTGCTGACATACCTCAGTTTCCAAACCATGTAATTTGGAATTTTCTTCAGGCAGAAGATAGAGGAAAGTTAGGAAGTGAACATTGATATTTCCAAATAGTCATCAAATAATACACTTTTATAATGCATTCTTAAAATGTTTACATGCATGCATATGTATTACATAATATATTCTTTTTATATACTTACACAAATAAGTATGTTTCAAATAATAAATTAATTGAAAATATCTGGAAAATACAGAAGAGCACAAATTTTGGTATAAATTCTTTCAGGTTTTTTAATGCTTTTATATTTTTCCTAATATTATATACAAAATTAGGATTATAGTGTATATACTATTTTATAACCTGCCTTTTTATTAAAAATATGTCATTTTACAACAATTTTAAAATTTTTATAGCATTCTGTTCATGAGTATAGCCTCACTTATTTAAAGTGTCCCCAGTGGTTGGAAATCTAAGTTGGTTCTAATTTCTTTGCTAGTATACATATTACAATGAAATGCATCTTTGTACATGTATCTAATCACTTCCTTACAACAAATTCAGACATCCAATCCTGAACCAAGGCATATACACATTTAAAATTTTGATACATAGTAATAGATCAGCCTCCAAAAGTATTTTAAAATGTATACTCTAAACAATACTTTAAGGGCTATTTTCTCATAACACCAGGGGCATCAAAAATCATTTTTAATCTTTACTAATCTGACAGGTGACTAAACAATCTTTGTATTTTTTTAATTACTAGCAAGGTTGACTAATATGTTTTCCCTTTGTATTTCTTTTTCTTTTATATTGCCTGTTTGTTTCTTTCACCCCATTTCCCCCCTAATACCCTATAAAATCTCTTTATATAGTAACAATATATAACTTTTGTTATATGCAATATTTGTCTTGTTTGTTATATATCTCTTAACTTTGTTCACGGTGTCTTTTCTTGTAAGAAGATTTTAATACATAGTCAAATCTGTCTTTTGGGGTTGGCCCCGTTGCCGAGGGGTTAAGTTCGGCACTCTGCTGCGGCAGCCCAGGGTTTCACTGGTTCGGGTCCTGGGCACAGACATGGCACCACTCGTCAGGCCACACTGAGGCGGCGTCCCACATGCCACAACTAGAAGGACCCACAACTAAAATATACAACTATGTATGGGGGGATTTGGGCAGAAAAAGCAGAAAGAAAAAAAAAATCTGTCTTTTGCTTCACATCAAGATTACACAATATTCTCCTATATCTTCACTTTTTGAAGCACTTTTGTGGTTCAAATCTATTTGGAATTTTATGTTTGTATCATGTCATAAGGATATTTCATGTTATGTTTTTCCAAATGGATGTACAGTTTTCCCAATACCATTTACTGAATAAGCTTTTCCCATTGGAAAAAATATACAATATAACATAATAAATATAAATATATATTTATATATATACTATATATTATATAATATAACATGCCTTGTCATTTAATAAAGAATTTATATAAAAGTAACTTCTTTCAGATTTTCTACTCTGTTTCAAACATCTATTTTTCTATTCCTGCGCTGGTACCAAAATGTTTCGGTTACCGTAGGTTTATGGACCACAACACAATGGGATAATGTCTTTAAGATGGGAGTCGGGGGAGAAAGTTTCAATTTATAATTATATTCCCAAACTATCATTCAAGAGTGAGGAAATTAAAGACATTTTCAGTTAAACAAAGATTGAGAAGATATATCATTCATAGCCCCTTTGAAATACTACTGTGTTCTTTGGGATGGAGAAGAATAAGCCTGAAGAAACAATGAAAGTCAAGAAGTAATGGTAAGAAAGTAAAATGGTAAATACGTGAGTAAATCCGAAAAGCATTGAATGAATAAAATAATAATAATTAATTTTTGGCGGTACAGAAACAAGGTGGAAACAAAATACCAGACAATAACATATAAGATGAAAGAAGAATAATTTTGTCTAGAGCTTTCTAAGATTCTTTGTTAGGGAAGAGAGATATCTATTAGAGAGAGGGGCTTGAATTCTCAAATTAATCCACGAATGCATGCTAAAAATAGAAATGTTGTCTAAAAGAATTGAAACAGAATGTATGACTTCCAAACTAGCAGAAGAGGAAAATGAAAACTTTCTGGTGATCAACTCCAAAAATGAAAAACATAGAAAATACACATATTTTTTAAAAGCACAAAATAAGATAATAGAAATGAATCCAAATGTCAGAGATCACAATAAACACAAACAGACTAAATTCATCAATTAAGAGCAACTCTGAGATCACACATATTTTTAAATCTAGACATAGACTGGTTGTCAGAGATACATCTAACATACAGAAAAACCGAAAGTAATGGATAGGAAAAGATATAACAGCCAAAAATTAACAAAATAAATTGGAATTACTCTATCAATATCAAACAATATAAACTTTAAGGCAAAAATCATTATTAAGGCCTCATCAATAGATTATAAATGGAAGATAAATAATTCTAAACTCATATACATCAAAACAGCAAAACAACAAGAAAACACAGTATACAAATAACACCAAAAAGTGATTGAAAGAAAAAGGGCTACTGACAAATATACTATCATAATAGGATATTTTAACGTATCTCTCTCAGCAACTCACAGAGCAAACAGGTGCGGGAAAAGTCAGAATACAGAACATTTGAACTACACAATTAACAAGCTTGTGCTATAAAAACTCATAAAATTTGAAAACATGATCATACACTAGGTATTGAATAAAATTTTAACTAAAGCTGATATTGTATAGATAATATTTTCTGACCACAATAAAATAAAAAATACATCAATAATGAAAATATAACTTCCAGGGGCCGGCCTAGTGATGTAGTGGTTAAGTTTGCATTCAGTGGCCTGGGGTTCTCAGGTTCCAATCCTGGGCGTGGTCCTAGCACCGCTTGTCAAGCCATGATGTGGCAGCATCCCACATAAAGTACAGGAAGATGGGCACAGATGTTAGCTCAGTGAGAATCTTTCTCAAGCAAAAAGAGGAGGACTGGCAACAGTTGTTAGCTCAGGGCCAATCTTCCTCACAGAAAAAAAAAAAAAAATATATATATATATATAAAACACCCAAACCCCTATAAATTTGAGCACAAAAATATTTCTAAATATCCATTGGTTAAAGACAAAGATGTAAAATGGAAATTAAGAAAGACATGTTGTAAGTCAGGATGTCATTAGCATGGGTATAACTTTTATATTAATTTTCTCTAAAAGTTAAAATCAGCAAAATGCCTAGTTTCGATACTCCCACCATTACGTTTGTTCACTAAATTCAATTGTCTGCTCAAAATGGATTAAAGACTTGAATGTAAGACCTGAAACTATGAAACTTCTAGAAGAAAAACATAGGCAGTACGCTCTTCAACATCGGTCTTAGCAGCATATTTTCAAGTCCCATGTCTGACCGGGCAAGGGAAACAATAGAAAAAATAAACAAATGAGACTACATCAAACTCAAAAGCTTCTGCACAGCCAAGGAAACCATCAACAAAATGAAAAGACAACCTAACAATTGGGAGAGGATATTTGCAAACCATATATCTGATAAGGGGTTAATATCCAAAGTATATAAAGAACTCATATGTCTCAACAACAAAAAACTAACAACCCAGTTAAAGAATGGGCAAAAGATCCGAACAGATATTTCACCAAAGAAGATATACAGATGACCAACAGGCACATGAAAAGATGTTCAATGTCACTAATTATCCAGGGAAATGCAAATCAAAACTACAATGAAATATCACCTCACTCCAGCCAGAATGGCTATAATTAATAAGACAGGAAATAACAAGTGTCAGAGAGGATGTGGAGAGAAGGGAACTCTCTTACACTGCTGGTGGGAGTGCAAATTGGTGCAGCCACTATGGAAAACAGATGGAGATTTCTCAAAAAATTAAGAATAGAACTACCATACGATCCAGTTATTTCATTGCTGGGTATTTATCCAAAGAACATGAAAACACAAATGTGTAAAGATATATGCACCCCTATGTTCACTGCAGCATTATTTATAATAGCCAAGACTAGCAAGCAACCCACGTGCTTATTAGGGACAAATGGAGAAAGAAGATGCAGTATATATACACAATGGAATACTACTCAGCCATAAAAAAGGATGAAATCTGGCCATTTGTGACAACATGAATGGACCTATGAGAGCATTATGAGAGCATATAAGTCAGAGGGAGAAAGTAAAATACCATATGATCTCACTCATAAATAGAAGACAAAAACAATAACAAACACATAGAGACAGAGATTGGATTGGTGGTTACCAGAGGGGAAGGATGGAGGAAGGAAGGTAAAAGGAGTGATAGGGCACATGTGTATGGTGATGGATTGTAATTAGTCTTTGGGTGGTGAGCATGATGTAATCTACACAGAAATCAAAATATAATGATGTACACCTGAAATTTATATAATGTTATAAACCAATGTTACCACACACACACAAAAATTCAATTGTCAGCATTTTTAAAAGGAAACATTAGTTAGGAGGAATGAGCAAATTTAAATTATTTGCTCCCTAGAAAATTTATCTCAATCTCACCTTATCCTTGGCTAATTGCTGTAGAAGGAAGGTTTCTATCCATCCAGGGATAACTGAATCAAAATTTTTACTAAAAGAAGTAAAAGCCTACAATATAATTCATTTTATTAGTAATCAGAGTGTTATAGATGCTATATAAGATCGATTATGCCCCCAAAATAAAATGGAAAAAAATGTATGGTTTAAGAAAGAACCTTTCTGATCATCCATTTCTCTTTTGTAGAGTGTATGAAGATAAGGAGTCTACAAAATAGGTTTATACACAAAGTGAAAAGTTTTGAAGCACATTCAAATTTATTTAACCAACTTTCACTGACAAAGTCTTGTGTTAGGCCCTGCACTGATTTCTGGGGATTCTAGGATCAATAAAATAAAACCCTTGACAAGGAACTCACATTTTTCTACTAAGGACAAGTCCTAAATCTCCACTCATCCAGACTACATGTCCCCAGTTCCTCAAATGGGTCTCAGTTGAAAAGCTTTCAGCATGTCCCACATTCAATAAAAGGGGAAGCGAACACTCACCACACTTGACCATTCCGACTTCATGGCACTTCCGAAGCCGGCAGGCCTGGCAGCTTTTGCGCCGGTGCTTATCTATTGTGCACTGATTTGTGGCTGGACAAATATAATCATTATGTCCTACAGCAGAGCAAAAAAAGGAAGTTTACTGTTACAATATTTTGGCTAAATATCTTCCTGGTCAACAGCACTGATAATGCTACCCTGCTGAGAGATAGGGATGTCTTCTTACCAACAGGTCACGGTGCAAGGGCCAAAGTTCAGCCTTATCAGTGCCTAGTTGGTGAGTAAAGGAAACTTAGGAATATTTCAATATCCTATTTTTTGACTAATAACATTCTCTGCATGCTCTTAGAATTCTCAAGAGATACATTTAGAAATATTCTCCTTTGAACATGAAAAATGAGACAGTCACCTGAAAATTGATTTGCTCCAATTCACAGAACTTCTCAAGAGTAGTATTTGTGTATCAGGTCACCAAATTTGACTACTTATATTCTTTTACATATATCCTTTTTGGGGATTTAATGTGATGTTTTTATGGGAAATCATAGTCAAGTAAGAGAACTAAACTAGTCAATAAGAGAACAAATAAAGAAATTAGCAAACTAAGCAAGAACAGAAAGAACTGCTACTTGACAATGGTGGTGGTGATTCGATTATTGTTCTCAATTCTTCACTCCGTCCCTCAGTCTTGTGACCTTGGAAGTATCGTAAAGTGGGCAGAGCATACTCCCCACCAACTGATGTTGGGGTTGGCCACGGGACTTGCTTTAGCCAATGATGTGTTAGTAGACATAATACTCCAACAGTTTGGTTTGGCCTCTTGAAAACCCGTGAGAAGATGCCTCATGTGGAGCCACGTGGAGCAGATCTGAACTCAACCCAAGGCCCAGCGCCAGCCTTGTGAAGTCGAGCCACCATAACCAAGAAAATTAATGCCCATTGTAGTAAGACACTAGCTCTCTAGCAATCTCTAAGACAGTGGTACCTCTTTTAATTCTTTTATGTAAGGAAGAGATGAGAAAATTTCCATTTCAAAAATTATTTCAGATGCTTTATGGAGAATGGAGGCCAGGAGACCAGGTAGGAACCTGCAGTAGTCATGCAAACCAGAGATGAGGCTGTCAGGATTGGCTAACAGTATGGAGGATGAAGAGAGCTCCATGGATCTCAGAGATTCAGGAAAGAGAAATTATAATAAAACGGATGAAAAGTGAAAGTGAATAGGGGACTTTGGTGCCTTTGTTTCTATTAATTGTGTCTTTCTCATAAATAATATGGCCTGAATTTCTTACATTAAGTCTATAATGGGTCAGAATTTCAATGTGGCAAATGGATGAATCTTAACGATAAAGTAAATGAGCAACTCATAAAAGAATATAAAGGAGAAGATTTCATTTGTGTAAAGTTCAAAAGTAGAGAAAACAGACTTGTTTAGGGATGCATGCTCCAGGGGTGAAACCACGGCGAGGAAGGCAGAAGTCAGGACTGTTACCTCTGTGACCCGAAGCCCCTCTCAGAGGGATGCTAGGGCTCTGGAGACATCCTAGTTCACGGCCTGAGCACTAGTTACACAGGGGTTTGCTTCATAATTAATCTTTATAAATTACTCTTTAAATAATTGCAAACCTTAAAATTATTCTTTAAATTATACATATATATATGTCGGAGAGAGCCTGGGAACAGGGACAAACCAAGAGCAATGAGCAATCTAGCACCCAGATCTTGGTCTAGAAATATTATTCTCCACCAAAAGGAATCAGGGCTCTTTAGAGAAACAGCTTATGCCAGGACGGGGGCAGAGAAAGTTTAAGTTGAGCCTGAAACATCTTGTTGTGCCAGGAACTAAAGAAGGACCCAAAGAATTATGGGTATATGTCAAAAAAGACACAGAAGGTAGTTTAAGGGGATCCTACCGGCCAAATCTGGGATAATTTGGACATCCAGATAGTGATAGCAATGGACAGTAACCAATTGTAGAAAATAGGAAACCATAAGTTACACTGACATAAATTAATTGAAGTTTTAAGGAGGAATGGGATATTTACACAGTCTCAAAGAATCTCTCAACAAAAATATTCATTAATTACAAAGGAAAAAAGAAAGAGTAGAAACCTGGCAGACTTCACTTTAACCAAATAATCAAAGTGCACATCACCAGTAATGGGACAAGCTGAAATCAGGCCCCACATGAAAGGAGCCAACGAGAATCTAATCATGAAAACCAAGGAAAGACTGAGGAACTGTGCTGGACAGACAGAGGGAGGGCAAAAGACATAAGACCTAAATGCAGTGTGATCCTGAACTAGCTCCTTTGCTGTAGAGGCCACTATTGGGACAACTGGCAAAACTTTAATGAGCCTGAGGATTAGATGAGAGTAATGTATCTATGCTAATTTCCCGGTTTTGACTAATGTGTTGTGACTATACAGGACACGCATGTTAAAGTATCTGGGGGTGATGGGGCATAATCTTGGCCACTCATATTCCAGGAAAAAGGTTCTTTATATTATATATGCACATTTTCCGTAAGTTTGAGACTTAATAAAAGAAATGCTTCCATTAGCTTCTCAAACAATAAACTATTATTTCACACAAATATAGATACAGACAAATACTCAAATACAGAAAAAGTGAAATTAATCTATATCTCAAATGTTATCATTTAAAGTCCTGAAATTAACTTTCCTTTTTCCAACTCACTATATTTTAAAGAATAGTCCCAAAAAGACATGGTTCCACGATTGGATCATAATCAAAATTTATAATTCTCTTCCACTTTAGATAAATTCCAATAGGATTTTTTCAACAAAACACAAACTGAAATTCAGTTGTTTGTGGTTTTACCACCATGCCGAGTTGGTCTGGGGTATCCCCAAAGGTGTAGACTACACAGTTCTGGGCTAGTAAGACACCTCCCTCCAGAGATGCAAAAACCACTCTCCCAGGTGACCTCCACAGTGGTCACGTACAGCAAGCAATGCCTACCCAGCTTGACACTCCAACACTTCTGCCTACCTACTGATTTCCAGGTACGTTTCATCAACATTTCATTTAATCCTATAATTTCTCTATAAAGAGCTATGATCCCCATTTTACAAATGAAAAAACTTAAGCTCAGTTTAATAATCTCCTGAAGGTTATTGTTTTAGTTTTCTATGCTGCGTAATAAATTTCTACCGAATTTTAAGCTTAAAACCAAACAGATTTATTATCTCATAGTTTCCACGAGTCAACAGTCCGGATACAGCTTAGCTGGACGCTCTGCTCAGGGTCTCACAAAACCGCAATCAAGGTGTTGGCTGGGCTGTGGTCTCATCTGAAGCCCGGGGTCCTCTCCCAAGCTTATTCAAGTTGTTGACAGAATCATTTCCTTGCAGTTGTAGGACTGAGGTTCCCATCTTCTTGCTGGCTATCGGCTGGACATTACTCTCAGTCCCTAGAAGTGCCTGCAGTTCCTTGCCAGAGGCAGTTCACAAAACGATGTTTGCTTTCTTCCAGGCCAGGAGGAGCGCATCTCTCTGACTTCCAGTCTCTCTCCAGTCTTGTGTGATGGAGTCTTACATAATCATAGCATAGTCATGAGAGACTAACCCATCACCATTTGATATATATTGTAATCTAACAAAGGAAGCGACTCTCTCATCCTATTTACAGGTTCCTCACACACTCAGGAGAAAGGGGTAACATAAAGTATGTTATATATACATTTTAAGGAACAGATAATTATCTTGTAATTGCTTTTATCCTCATTGATAATATTCAAAAATAAATTATATTTGTAAAAGCCAAAATATATTTATAATTGGAAATTTCTATTGTACTTCAGAACATCATGCTTTATAGTTAGAAGATAAATGTAATCCCACAGGACTTTCCATAGCAGTGGGAATCTTCTAAGTACTTTCTAAAAATTCTAGGAACTACACATGATGGCATCCTTATTAGTTTCATACAGAGGTTTATAGCATAAGCACTTAAGGAACAACTAGAGGTTTACTTTCATTTTTTCTCAGAGTTTATTTTAAAAAGATCATTTTATTTTTAAAAAAGGATCAGAAAGCACAATAATATGAACACACTCAATAGCCCAGAAAATGTCTTATGCAAGAAGGTCATGGTAATTCACTCCACTTCTGGCAAAAAGAAAAAAATCCTCCTCAAACTGCACCAACTACCTCATGTATTAAAATGGTTTTCCTGTTCCATGCAACAATCTGAGAAGCACGCTACTCTGTACTAACAGAACTGAAAGAAAAGTCCAAAGCAAATAAGCTGCTAATTCTTTTGGTTAAAATGTACAACATTATAGGAAAATATACTTTTTATAATATAAGACATAGAATATCTTTGGTCTCTCTGCAAAATTATTGAGCGTGTCTGAATACCTATTATCATTCATATGCAACTGAATGGAGGGAAGAGACAGTATTGGACTTGGAATCAGATCTAAGTTTAATGTCAGCTCAGACTTCCAGTTTTCTGGGTTTTTTTTTCATTTTTATTTTATTTTATTTCTTTTGAGGAAGATTAGCCCTGAGCTAACATCTTGCCACCAGTCCTCTTTTTTTGCTGAGGAAGACTGGCCCTGAGCTAACATCCATGCCCATCTTCCTCTACTTTACACGTGGGACGCCTACCACAGCATGGCTTGCCAAGCAGTGCCATGTCTGCACCCGGGATCCGAATTGGCAAACCCCGGGCCACCAAAGCAGAACGTGCGAAGTTAACCACTGGGCCCTCAGGCTGGCCTCCAGTTGTCTTATTTTAAAAGTAGAGCAACATTTATCATCCACATCCTCCCTGGCACTTATCCTCAAGAGCAGGCCTCCACTTTGTGTTTTGTTCCCTCAGGACACGCTTCCTGAGTTCAAGACCAAATAAGACATGCAGGTAACGGAATGTATGCCTTCCAGGTAAGAATGTTTTATGTGACCTATGGGCTGTTGGAACTTCCCACTTACAGCTCAGCCTCTAAAGTCTTAAGAAATGAAGAGCTGAAGATTCATGAGCAGCATATAGATTTTAACTTTCAAAGGACAATGAAAAAAGATTATAATGAATACCAAAATGAAAGTGAATAGTAGAATACAAAATAATAATTGCTATTTTATATGGATATAAAATAAATAGCCAAAGGAATGAAATTTGTGGAAATACCATCGAGAAATGTGCCAGATACATATTAAAAAAACTAACAAAATATTATAAGAGATATAAAAGACCTAAATAAATGCAGACATAACATGTTTCTTGATATGAAGACTATTACAAAGATTCCTTCTAAAATAATTCTTAGGTTTAACAAAATGTTCACTTTTCTTAACATTAAAGATGGGAGGCCACTTAATAAAATTATTCTAATGTTCCTATGGACAAATAAACAAGAGAAAATAGGCAGGATATTTTTAAAATAGGAGGTATTTACACTGGCATGCATTAAGATGCATTATAAAATTATAACAGCTAAAATAATGGGGTACTTATACAAGAATTAAGAGACAGATCAAGAGAACAGTCAGAATAAAACACTAGTATATATAAGAATTTAACATATCATATATAGAGAGAAAAAAAACAATGAACACATGAAAAGATGCTCAAAATCATCAGTATTCAGGGAAATGCAAATTAAAACCATAACGAGATACAGCTATATACCCAATAGAATGGCTAAAATTTTAAAAACTGACAATATCAAGTTTTGACAAGGATATAGAGTAACTGGAACTCTCACACATTGCTGTTGAGAATGCACAATTGTTCAACCAGTTTGGAAAATAGTTTGTCAGTTTCTTAGAAAGTTAAACATACGCTTATTCTTCAACCAGCAATTTTTTTTTTATTAATGTTATGATAGATTACAACCTTGTGAGATTTCAGTTGTACATTTTTGTTAGTCATGTTGTGGGTACACCACTTCCCCCTTTGTGCCCTCCCCCACCCCCCCTTTTCCCTGGTAACCACCGATCAGATCTCCTTGTCAATATACTAACTTCCACCTATGAGTGGAGTCATATAGAGTTCGTCTTTCTCTCACTGGCTTATTTCGCTTAACATAATACCCTCGAGGTCCATCCACGTTGCTGTGAATGGGCCAATTTTGTCTTTTTTTATGGCTGAGTAGTATTCCATTGTGTATATATACCATATCTTCTTTATCCAATCATCAGTTTCTGGGCATGTAGGTTGGTTCCACGTCTTGGCTATTGTAAATAATGCTGCGATGAACATAGGGGTGCAAGGGACTCTTGGGATTTCTGATTTCAGGTTCTTAGGATAGATATCCAGTAATGGGATGGCTGGGTCATAGGGTACTTCTATTTTTAACTTTTTGAGAAATCTCCATACTGTTTTCCACAGTGGCTGTACCAGTTTGCATTCCCACCAACAGTGTATGAGGGTTCCTTTTTCTCCACAACCTCTCCAACATTTGTCGCTCTTGGTTTTGGATGCTTTTGCCAATCTAACGGGTGTAAGGTGATATCTTAGTGTAGTTTTGATTTGCATTTCCCTGATGATTAGCGATGATGAACATCTTTTCATGTGTCTATTGGCCATATTCATATCTTCTTTTGAGAAATGTCTGTTCATGTCCTCTGCCCATTTTTTTATCGGGTTGTTTGTTTTTTTGTTGTTAAGCCGTGTGAGTTCTTTGTATATTATGGAGATTAACCCTTTGTCGGATAAGTGGCTTGTAAATATTTTTTCCCAATTAGTGAGCTGTTTTTTTGTTTCAATCCTGTTTTCCCTTGCCTTAAAGAAGTTCTTTAGTCTGATGAAGTCCCATTTGCTTATTCTTTCTATTGTTTCCCTCAACTGAGGAGTTATAGTGTCTGAAAAGATTCTTTTGAAACTGATGTCAAAGAGTGTACTGCCTATATTCTCTTCCAGAAGACTTATTGTTTCAGGCCTAATCTTTAGGTCTTTGATCCATTTTGAGTTTATTTTGGTGCGTGGTGAAAAAGAATGGTCAATTTTCAATCTTTTACATGTGGCTGTCTAGTTTTCCCAGCACCATTTGTTGAAGAGACTTTCTTTTCTCCATTGTAGGCCCTCTGCTCCTTTGTCAAAGATTAGCTGTCCATAGATGTGTGGTTTTATCTCTGGGCTTTCAATTCTGTTCCATTGATCTGTGGACCTGTTTTTGTACCAGTACCATGCTGTTTTGATCACTGTAGCTTTGTAGTATGTTTTGAAATCGGGGATTGTGATTCCGCCGGCTTTGTTTTTCTTGCTCAGGATTGCTTTAGCAATTCGCGGTCTTTTGTTGCCCCATATGAATTTTAGGATTCTTTGTTCAATTTCTGTGAAGAATGTTCTTGGGATTCTGATTGGGATAGCATTGAATCTGTAGATTGCTTTAGGTAGTATGGACATTTTAACTATGTTTATTCTTCCAATCCATGTGCATGGAGTGTCTTTCCATCTCTTTATGTCGTCGTCAATTTCTTTCAAGAAAGTCTTGTAGTTTTCATTGTATAGATCCTTCACTTCCTTGGTTAAGTTTATCTCAAGGTATTTTATTCTTTTCGTTGCGATTGTGAATGGGATTGAGTTCTTGAGTTCTTTTTCTGTTAGTTCATTGTTAGTGTATAGAAATGCTACTGATTTATGTATGTTGATTTTATACCCTGCTACTTTGCTGTAGTTGTTGATTATTTCTAATAGTTTTTCTATGGATTCTTTGGGGTTTTCTATATATAAGATCATGTCGTCTGCAAACAGCAAGAGTTTTACTTCTTCATTACCTATTTGGATTCCTTTTATTTCTTTTTCCTGCCGAATTGCTCTGGCCAGCACCTCCAGTACTATGTTGAATAGGAGTGGTGAAAGTGGGTACCCTTGTCTTGTTCCTGTCCTCAGAGGGATGGCTTTCAGTTTTTGTCCATTGAGTATGATGTTGGCTGTGGGTCTGTCATATATGGCCTTTATTATGTTGAGGTACTTTCCTTCTATACCCATTTTATTGAGGGTTTTTATCATAAATGGGTGTTGGATCTTGTCAAATGCTTTCTCTGCATCTATCTTCAACCAGCAATTTTACTCCTAGGTATTTACCCAAGAGAAAAAAAAACACGTCTACAGAGAGAGAGATGCATGAATGTTCATAGTTTTTATTCAAAATAGCACAAAACTGGAAACTACCCAAATGAATAAACCTCATTGCATTTTTCAAACAACTCTGTGAGTATCTCCATTTCACAAAGGAGGAAATGAGCCAGGAGGAAAGTTAGAGAGTGACTAAGTGGAGGGTCCAGGACAAATAGATGGTCATCAATATGGGGTGAATTTCAGGGGATCCACTGGAAGGTGACTCTTTATCTACCAACATTCTACGCCTTACTGCCCTCTGGATTCTAACAGGAGCCAGCTCACTATCATGACTGTTACGCATACCAGATATTAAACATAAGTCAAAGGAAGAAATGATCTTTACAATTCCTAAGGAGTGCACATTTTTTCAAGCTTTATTTTCATACGGGTTGTAACTTGACATCTTCTCACAAGAAGACGGTGATGGGTGATGGTGGGGCAAGACCCATTCAAGTTCTGGAGTTTGGGGCTAGAGATCTGCAATTAAAGATAAAGTTCTCTACACTTGAAACAATCCACCCCACCCCCAAATACACATGACCCTCCAAACTGCTCATCAAGTACTTTGTGTTCCAAACAGGCCAATGGTGAATTTCTGCCAGGCCAGCTGCAAAATTATTTGAAAGCAAAAGTGGAAAACTAAAGAAGCAACTAATAATACTCTTGTACCTTGAATGCTTCTTTTAAAAAAGGCCTTACATCCTTCGCATGACCAGACTCCATAGTGATATCCCGATGCGTAATCACTGCAGACAGCACAGAAGTGGGCATCCCTCTTTGAACTTGGACTAGTAACAGGGCTGGCACAACTGCTCCCACTAACCTTCCTTTTCAGGGACTCTCTGGGGGCAAAGAAAACATTCACTGTAAAAGAGCATTAAGGGGGGGAAAGAAGGACTTTCTAGAAAAAAAGCCAGCATGAACATTGCCTAATTTATGTCTTTGCCCTCCCAGGTTCATGATAAACATATCCCAGGAACTGTAATCAAGCAAAACCTTTGTTGCTGATAACAGATCTATGAAGAGTCACACTGTTGGGAATGACTGAGGTTTGAAAGTGGTTAGGAAAGTGGCTGGTGTAGCCATCGGGGCGCATATCTCTGAGTGTAGTAAGTGACCAGATGGAGACTTACCCACAGGTCTGAACCACAAGCAGGTGTGCAGTGACCTACCATAGTTACTGGAGTTCATCAACACTGTGCGGATGGGCCTAAACTCGCCCAACCATTTCCAAATATCAGTCATTCCAAAAAGTGTCGCTAAATAGCCCTTCAGAGTCCCCATTTAAATGGGGGACAAAATCTTTCATTCTGCAATTTAAGATAAAGGTCTAGAATGAAAACAACTTTAAGAGGAGTAACAAGTGGACTTTAAGTTATATTAAGGTGAATACTATATTCTGGCTTTAGAGGGAAGGAAACAGAAGGGAAGGGTATGGAAGGGAAGGGAAGGAGAGGGAAGGTAGGGTAGAGAAAGGGAGGAAAAGGGAGGGAGAGAAAGACAAGGGAGGGAAAGGAAAGGGATAGGAAGGGAAGGGTAGGGAAGGGTAGTGAAGAAAAGAGAAGGGAAGTGTAGGGAAGGGAAGGAGAGGGGGAGTAAGAGAAGGGAAGGGGAGGGAAAAGGTAGAAGGGATGGTAGGGGTGGCAAAGGAAGGGAGCGGTATGGAAAGGAGAAGAAAAGGGGAGAAAGAAAGGAGCAGACAGAAGGGGGAGGAGAGAGAACACATGCCTGTCCTTAGAGCAGGCTGAAGGAAGCAGGCACTCAAGGCTGGGCTGACCGGCAAGGGCCTCAGGGAGGAAAGGAGAGCCCATCAAGGGAGCGCTGGAAGACACCAAAACACACCTGGCTGGTTCCCTATTTTGCTAGGGCATGTTTTTCTCAGAAAGAGATGGTAGATGCATGACTGGTTTATAAATGAAGGTAATTATACTATGGTTTCATTACACAAATACTAGCGGAACTCAGATCAGAGCTGACGCTCAAAACCAAAATATTTCTTTCTTGAGGGCTGAACAAAAAACATTACTTTAAAAAAATTATCCATAATTTTTATATTCTCCTCGACCAACAAACATTTTTTAAAAAGAAAAATAAAATTACTGTATAATATGGCTTTCCCAAAGTTTTATGATAGCATTTGAAAGTAATGAATTTCAATATCCAATATGCTGTAACTTAGTACTTTGGTTGTTTTAGAAATTTATCTCCCCCACCCCCTTCTCCGTACACCACCTCTGCCCTCCATAGCCATAATTATCATTAAAAACATTACAAATTGAATGGAAATAATCCATCATGTTACTTTGCACTTAAAAAGTACAAATATTCTTTTTAACTTCAATAAATTTCAGCTAAGTCTACATTTAAATAGGTTCCCATCGATCTTTATAAAATGTTATTATTTTAGTTCATTGTTAAAAAGCTTCTACCAATTGCTGTCTTTTCAGGCTTCACATGTCTAGTATTTCATTTAAGTTGTAATACTGCCAGTTACTCTCATCCTGGACACCATTTGTCGTGAACACTAAACCGTGATTTCACTACAAGATAAGAAGGATCTCACTTGAAGGTAAACATTTCTTTTTCAAACCCAAATCACTTCATCAAGAGAAAAGCGATTTAAGCTCAATCTTTATTGTCTGAAGATAGTAGTCATGACAGTGAATTCTCCCCACAACACAGCTCTATAAGCTCAACTTTTTTAATGAGGACTTGAATATCAGAATAGATATTCTGGAATTCAGAATATCATGTTTTAGGTGCTCCAAGTAATCAATGACTAATAAAGACCTTGGATTATGCATATCTTTCTTCTCACTAAATCATAACGTGATTTGAATAATGCTCATGAACTACAATTCATAATGAAGGCTGGATTTACCTGTTTACAGATAAGGCATGTTCTAGTGATCTTGCTTCACACCAAGGACTCTTCTGAGGTTCTGTATACAGAAGTGACGATGGGTGACGGATCGCCACAGGAGAGAGGTGTCCAGGAGTTGGCCACAACACATTTGGGCTTGTGGTCTGTTGACCAGGCCCACCTTCGGAGCTATTGGCACTGCTGGGAATACTGTAATTCATCACAGCAGGGCTGTAGAATGTCATAGCCGAGTATTCATGGTGGCTCTCTACATAGGAAGAAGGTATACAGATGGGGCGGTGCTCCAGGGGTAGGATGGACTGACTGCAGTTGTAGGAGGCAGGAGAGTTAAGGCTAGATGGTGAGTTTTTGATATCCATGTCTTGACTAGGTAAGACAAGTTGAGAAAACTCCTTGTGAGAAGAGGCACAAAGGGACATTATAATGTTCTCAAAGTCTCATGGGCAGGTATAATGGCTATAAAGAAAAACAAAAGACATTTCTAAGTTAGAGCTACAGCCATAACTGTTAAAACTGTTCAAACATTTTTATTAAACACACACACACTTGTATGAGCTTAGAAATAGATCCTGAAAGATATGCATGAAAATATTAACCTCAGGGGTTGGGGAGGATGTGAGGCATGAACTCTCATTTCCTACATCATTCACTTCTTTATTGCTTTCAGTGTTGTTGTTAACCACAGGAATATTTTTTACCATGAGAATTTATTACAAAATGCTTTTTAAAATTAAAAAACACAAGATTAAATAAAAACATCAACTTTCTTTTTCTGGGACAAGATAGGTTTACTTTAAAGTTCTTACTGAAAAAATAAGCCAGAATAACCTGGAAAAATCTGAAAGAGTAGATCAATGAGCAGGGCTAGCCTTAACAGATATTCAAATAGACTATGAATTGCCAAGAATAAAAAACAAGGAATAAACAAGCCAATGTAACTGTGTCAGTTATCACAGATTGCCTCTCAGCTTCAAATAAGTCCTTTAATATATGCCCTATGATAACAGAATTCCTTGAAGCTTTTAAAGTGAGCACAATGCTAAGCTTTTTCTCAGTACAGGGCGCTGCAAGGACCGTGCAGGAGGAAGAGGTTGCCATGATTTCCGGTGCCAGCAGGGGTTGGCCCTGTGGGTGGAGAACATCCAGTGGCACCTGCCCCAGCCACGAGTCCAGAATGAAGTCCGACTGCAGCCTTGCAACCTTGACTCAGCGAGAACCTTTCTGCAGCCACCTGTCCAGACTGTGGCCTGAGGAGTCACAGAGAAGTTGTCCCTTGTGCAAGCCTCCTGCAGCTATAAAGGCCTTCTGCCCCCGCAGGCATCTGTATTCTGAGGGCATGCCCACACCACCAGTTGCTGATTGCCTGCTCCCCACTGCAACTCCAGACCAGCCCCGGCCCAACTAAACCAGCAAACATCTCTGCTAGTTGGGGCCAAGCCACCTTCTCCAATGACCTCTGAACTCCTTCCAATTTGTCCTTCCTTGGGCACACTCTCTCAGCTCTAGGGTGCCATATAGTTTCCTTATAGTCTATACTTAATCTCTTATCATAGTTAGTAGTTCTTTATATTAAACTTGCCCTGGGGCTGGCCCCGTGGCCGAGTGGTTAAGTTCATGCGCTCTGCTTCAGTGGTGCAGGGTTTCGCTGGTTCGGATCCTGGGCGTGGACATGGACACCACTCATCAAGCTATGCTGAGGCAGCGTCCCACATGCCACAACTAGAAGGACCCACAACTAAAAAGAAAAATATACAACTATGTACTGGAAAAGTAAAATCTTTAAAAAACAAAAAATAACTTGCCCTGTTTAACCTACTGTGTAGTTCTGTCTCCTGACTGGACCTAGACTCTACATAACAGAATAGAAAATCCCAAAACAGCAAATTCAAAAGTTTTTGGAAATGTGGTACATGATAAAGGTAGTATCTCAAATCAGTGGGAAAACGTTGGACAACAGAATTGCCAGTGGAAAAGGAACATACACCAGAATAAACAACACATGGTTCACAGATCCAAATGTTAAAGGAGAAATGGAAGGAGGAGGGAGAGGGAGGGAGAGGGGAGGCAGGGTAGGAGAGGGAGAGAAAAGGCACAGGGAGGGGTGGGGGAGGGAGGGGACTGCACAGGTACTAGAAGGAAACACAGGCAAATCTCTTTGTAACACGAGTGTGGGGAAAACCTTCTTAACTATGGCTCAATAAAAAGATGACCAGTAAATTCAGTACATAAATCTTTGCATATCATAAAAATACCATAAGCAAAGTCAAAAGACTAATGACAAATTGGAAAAAAAATAATCTGAATTTATATTAGAAATAAGAGGCTAATCTCCCTAGTATATAGAGAGAACTCATAAATTAAGATTTAAAAAGACCAAAACTTCATGGGAAAAATTGGCAAAAGACACAGACAGACAGAAAAAGGAAAGCAAATGGCTCTTAAAACACTTAAAAAGATGTTCAATCTCATTCATAATAGAGATACAAATTAAAACTACACCAAGATACCATTTATCACTTATCATGTTTGGAAAAAATTCAAATATTTGACTCTGTTGGTGAGACTGTGGAAAAACAGGGACTCTTTCCTACACTGCTGGTGGGAGAGCAGAATGGCACAACCTCTATGGATATTCAGCAATGTATAGCAAAATGACATATGCTTTTACCCTTTGGACTATGAGTCCATAGTGATAGAGAAAAGGAAAAAAAGAAAAAGAGAATCATTTAGTACCATTGTAAATGATTGTTACATCAGTTCCTTGTTCTGAAAATTAGTAATTAAGGCAAAAGAATTAAACCTGTACCCTGCCTTTTTAAGAGGATCTGTAGTTTGTCCCAAGGTCGAGGGGAAACCCTTCTTTACAAAAGAATGCCACCTAATAAATAGTTCAGGAAAAAAAATTGGATGGATTAGATAGATACATAGATAGCTAAAAAGATAGAGCAAATAAGTCCAAATGTTAACATTTACTGAATCTAGGTGGTGCACATATGGACATTCACTATACCACTCTTTTAACTCTTCTGTAAGTTTGAATTTTTTCATGATAAGAAGCTTTGGAGAAAAAACACAAAATAAGACAAGAAATTAAAAATGTAAACCTTTAAAAAAAAAAAGCTTAGCATAACTGGGATAATATAATCTGGAAAAGAGAACAATGACCATTAATAATGAGACTGGTTGACTGAGATCATTAGGTAAAGAAACCTGCCATCTTCAGTATTTTCAGCTCCAGCTGTCACCTATTCCATATGTAGCAACTTGGCTCTCTAAAGCCCCCAATTCCTTCCTCCTGACATTTTCATTGGAATGTTCAGTCTGTTCATCCTCAAAACATGATACATCTGTGGTGGTTTACAAATATCTCCACAAATTCTTCAACACCCCTCCATTCAAAGGGTGGAGCCTAACCTCCCCCTTGTGTATGGGCTAGATTTAGTGACTCACTTCTAATGAATAAATTATGGCAGAAGGGATGGTAGGCCATAAAAGGCAGTGCAGCCTCATCCTGGCTTGCTCTCTTGGATCACTCACTCTAGGGAAAGTAGCTGCCATATTGTGAGGACACTCAAGCAGCCTTATTGGAGGCCTCCTGCCAATGACCAGCAAAGACCTACAGCCTCCAGCCAAACTATGTGAGTGAGATATTTTGGAACCAGATTCTTCCAGGCCCAGTCAAGCCTTCAGATGACTGTAGCCCTGGCCAACATCTTGACTGCAACCTCATGAGAAGACTGAAACTGAAACCTTCCAGCTAAGCTGCTCCTGGATTCCTGACTCTCAGAAACTGTATGAGATAATATATGCTTGCTGCTTTAAACAGCTAAATTCTATGATAATTTGTTACACAGCAATATATAATTAATACAATATCCAAGGTAAGATTCATCATTTTCCTCCCCCAAACCACTCCTTATTCCTTATTTGTGTTAATAACAAAGCCATTACAGTTAGCTGTGACTTCTCCCCTTCATCTACTTACCTTTAATCACCAAGGCACACTGTTGTTTTCTCCACAGTGCCTTTCCCTTGTTCTGTCTTTTGCCATCACCTGAGCAAGCTCTCATTACTTCTCAGTTGTTCATCTGTAACAGGCTGCTTACTGCTCCTCGTCCCTAGTGAGCTCCTTCTCCAGATCCATAGAGCTGCCAGACGAACATCTTAAAACTCAGTTCTGATCAGTCCTCTGCTTCCCACTAGCCTCTGTAATAAGCCATGCTCTTCTAGCATTCGATGCTGCCCCATTCCACTCCGCTGCCCCAACCCATCACTCCACTCTAACCTCCTGCTATTTTCCCACAGAAAACCTGCCGCATCCCTAAGAAATATGGAAAGTGCGCTGTGAAGTGGAGGGCATTGTACGCCTCAGCACTTTTTTCACTCTTGGCACCCCTGTAGTTACTTACATATAAACTTACTCCTTCTTCTTAGATTAGAACTACATTGAACCCCTCTTGGAAATGGTAGAGGTGGGGTGGTCAAGGAAGAAGTAAGTACAATTAGATTTTAAGCTCCTTGAAGACACATTATATTTTATTCACCTTCCACTACAACTCAATAAATATTTGCTGTAAGGAGAGAATATGAGGAAATGTGTGGCTCCTGTGCCTGGTCAGGGAGGCAGGATGGAGCGGGTAGAATAAGGAACTAATACAGAGTTGCCACCACTTCTAATGAACATGGATTGACCACAAGGGACAGGAGAGAGAATGGCAGCTGGAGGAGAATATAGGATCAAGGAAGTTTGGGTTTTTAAAAAATATCTATGTGCTCTTATTAATCATGAGTACAGAATTTCATATTTCAATTACTTAGATTCCCAATCAATATATACAACTGCTGACTCCTAATAGAAAATATGCAGTATAAAGCATATAGTGTTAACTATTGTCAAAAATAGCCATTTCCAAACTTTTTAATTGTGGTAAAATACACATAGCATAAAATTTACCATCTTAACCATTTCTAAGTGTACAGGCAGTAGTGTTAAGTACATTCACACTGTTCTGCAACCCATCTTCAGAATTATGTTTATCATGCAAAGCTAAAACTCTACACCTGTTAACAAGAGCTCCCCCGACCCCAACCCCTAGCAACCACCATTCTCCTGTCTTTATGGATTTGACTACTCAGTACCTCATATGAGTGGAATCATACAGTATCTGTCTTCTCATGACTGGCTTATTTCATTGACCATAATATCCTCAAGGTTCATCCACATTGTCGCATATGTCAGAATTTCCTTCCTTTTTAAGACTGAATAATATTCCATCGTATCTATACACCACATTTTGTCTATCAAGGAAAGGTTTTAAACAGAGTTGCTTGAAAACATTTACAGAACCATGGAAATGACCCAGGTTAGAGCGAGTGGTTGAATGTAGGAGAGATCACAGGAGTTGGTAATTAGGTCATCAGTAACCTTTAGATGGCAGCTCCAGGACTGAGTATTGTTAGGAAGCATTTATCCCTCAAGTTGTCCTGAAACCATCTCTCCTGTTCAATCCACCTATACATACACCTGCTCACTGTGTTTGTGTCTTCAATATTGTACCTTGCCAACTGTATTTTAGTGCATTGTTTTACTATATGATCTGAGCCTATCTTATGTAGACAAATGTGTCATCAAAAGACCTTTAAAGTACTTTAACAGCATAACTCAAACAGTATACATTATAACAACTGAGAGTACAATTCTTACCCTAACACGCATAAGGAGCTATATTTATGCATAACAAAATGTAACCTGGAGGTAATAATTACATTTTACATTTCTTGAACTTAAAGCATACGGCAACTAGATGGTTTACCCAATTTAATACATAAAAAGCATATCCAAAGGTGAGTGTGGTCACTGTGGTGAGGACACCAACTTTCTTATGCAGAGTACTGTTCAAAGAAAACTTATATCAGGATAAATTCAACACTCTCAGCCATCAAATGAAGATTAAATTATATTCAGGAAATTAGGAAGCAGGAAAGCAGTGAATATTAGAATAGGAATTTGAACAAGAGGCTTCAATCTAATACTCAATTAATGGAAAAATCAAATAAAATGTTTAAACAAAAAATCATTCTCTGAACATTTTGGTCAATCAAGACTTTACTGAATTTCATGTTGTTTCAAATTTACATTGCCCAAAAGAAATGTATTTAGCATGTTAGCATAAGTAGCTCAGCAAAGCCAATACACCAAACTATCAGAAGCCACTGCTGTCTTTTCCCTTCATTAGCCCTCTTGAAGACATAAAGCATCTACTGGAACAAAGTGATGAATGTAGCATGGAAATTCATGAACTTGAAACAGTGCTTCCGACTTATCCAACTGGAAAAGGAACCCACAATTTAAAATGAATATGACATCTCTCTCAGGAGCAGAGAATCAACTCCTTCACTCATTTTCACCTGCAACTGAAATGCTCATTCTCAGCCCAGAAATGCTGAAATGACCTGTCAGACACACACCACCAAATGGCAAACGCCAGGATTCATCCAGGCAACAGTCAGGTGCCACAGTGACTTTGCTTAGAAAATATGGATTTTTGCAGATATACACCAATCAACGTCTCTAGAATTTCCACAGTACATCCCCAGTACAGTAACAATTAATGTGGGAGAACTAGTGGCTGGACAGTGATTCAAAGGTTATGTTGCTTTTCGGTTGGATATCCTTTAGATGTATCCAGATTTATGTGACAACTATTTCTCAGTGGCATCTTAGATAATTGGTAACTTGTAGCCGATGGAAAGGGTTTTTCTTAAGCAAAGACGCAACAAGGGGTGATGAACTTAAATCATCACAGTAGACATGGGAAACGGGTGAGCAGGTAGTAAAGGGGAGGTCTTCTCCACTGGAGGTCTATAAAAGTGAAAAACGGACCTGTTCTGGTTACTTGAGTAGTCCTCCTCTAAAACAGGAATATAAACTGGTTGAAGGAAAGAATCCCCAAAAGAGCAAATTTCTTCAACATAGTAGGACAAGATTTTCTCAACACATTCGTTTGAACACCCAAGCATCAGTGACCACAATATCTGGTACAACAAGGAAACGGAGTCTCCACACAGTTTAATTGTTGGGCCTGGCAGGCATGGAATTGCACCTGGCCAACAAAACAACATGCACCCGGACATCCTGATTCTGAGAATTAATCATTTCTCTGCATGTCAATTTTCTTTAATTAGTCACCGTAGCCTACAATAGTTGGCCCATAATCCTTCGTGATGAATTGCCCTTGTCTCTGTCCAGAGACTTCTCTCCTTTCCCACCCCCAGCACACACAGCTGTGTTGAACCCTGTCCAGTCACGTCTGTGTTCAGCGGGAAAGCTTTCTGTACACATTGATTATACACAGTGTTCTAACAGATTGGCTGGGGAACACATTATGGCTCTTAGAAAAAATGGTTTATAAAACTGCAAATATTGACAGTGATTCCTTGAAGAAGAAGAAGGCAGCTCTAGAAATGGCAAAAATACATTCTAGAAAGAGTAGACTGATTTTATCAAAGTACCGATCACGTCCAGTTAAAGACTAGGAGGGCAGTCCCTGGCAGGCCTGCTTTCAGTATATTCTGGCCCAGTGGACAGAGCAGGACATGGAGTCCTAGTCCCAGCTCTGCCTGAAGCCAGGTGATCTTAGACAAATCACGTAAATTCCCGAGCCTCCACATCTTCCTCAGTAGAGACAGTACCTAACATGAGCTGCAGCCTTTCACATGCTTGGAGGATGAAGTGAAATGATGTATGTGAATGCATCTTGTAAGGTATTATTACATATCCAAGAGGATGAAGTCAGTCTATTGGCATGCTGATGAACACATCTTTAGTGTTGGGTAAAATTTCTAGACAATTTAAGTTAAAATATCTTTATGGCCACCCTGAAGATTTTTGCCTCTTAATTTTACTTTCTTAACTTCCATTTGACAGTCCCTCACCACCAGTCCAAATAGCTGGGCTGCTGGTAGCCTGTTAGCACTGTATGGAGCACAAAATGCCACATTCTCCTTATTCTGTATTCTCAAGCCTGCCCATCACACTTTCCCAAGCATTCAGTTCAACACCCTACATTTATGTGTCCCACAGAAGTCCATCACACACACAAAGCAGACACTAGAAGGAATTTTGTGGAAAAGATAAATATTTCTTAAGTATCAAGCATCCTTGAGGTGTATAAATACCTGTTTGCCAATCATTGGCCTTAAATGTACCTTTTCTAAAACAAAATATTAATGCTTTCAGTCAGCTTAATACTTATTAGCAATAAGGAAAAAACACTCCAAAATCACCATAGAACTGATCATTAATAATTGATTCACATGCAACTCTTAAGAACACGTTACAGCTATCTTCTGAAATGAGAAAACCCTAGTTCCCCTGGTAGCCCACTGGCGCTCACTGAGCTGGATACGAAGCAGAATTCTAAGGGCTTGAATAGAAGGGGACAGAGCATCAGCCCCAGGGGTCTCACATGCTAAGGCGGGAATCTTCTCTCTTACCAGCCAGTCTCTGCTCCTTCCTGACACCAGCAGTCAGAGACAACGCTCCACTCTTAGGAAATGGAACCATATTCAAAGATGCATTTGGGGCAGCGTTGGGGAGAGCGGTGGGTGAAGAGATTCAAGAGGATCTGACCGGTGCAGAAGTTAAACTGAATATGCTCAACTCCCCGCCAGTGCTGGGTTTGACAGTTGAACACAAAACATTTACCAACAAAAGGTTGCAGTCCTGCTTTGAGGAAACATACACAAGTCCAGTAATCTTTCTTTCCAGGTGACCCTCACTCTACACCCACACAAAGATTCCCCGCTAAAAGCCCTTAATTACAAAGAGCCATAACAGCTCCGGCTGGGAACGCCAAGCATCTGGTTTGCTTGTGCCTCATAAACTTGCCACTCTGCACAGCCTAGTAACTGCCACGTAGATCTCTGAAAGGTAAACTGAGTATTTAAAATACAGGTTCTTGTTTTTCATAGCACAAAGGAAAAAAGACATCATCTGACATATCTTTATTAGGAGTGCCTAACAATAACAAGCTCCCGTTTACTAAATTGAACAATATATCAAACAGTAAAAAATATTAGTTTACAAAAGATAGTGAATCTGTGTCCCACAAGAAAATCTAGATTTCAAAGCACAGAAATGAAAAAACCCTGACATCTACAAATAAATTGGGCATAGACCTTAGTTCCTATTAAGGAGAGTATTTTAACTTAAGCAGTTACAATCACTCTATGTTTTACTGGAAATGTCTTGAAATTGTCATTTTCAATCATTCTTTTGTTCTTCACTATTGGATAATATGTAATTTTCAGGGAAGTTTCTTAATCTCAAGTATAATAAAAGTATTTTTTAAATGCCAAGATTATAAAGGAACAATACATTCTGTTAATACAATATAAATAAATATTTTCTAAACAACCTTGTATTTCAGTTTGGGATAACTCATGATGCACACCATAACCAAAGGCTTAAACCAGAATGGAATACAAATTTGCTAGGAATGAAAACTATTAGCCCAATATGAATTTAACACAGTCTAAGTCTCTAGTTTCCCACTTGCAAAATAGCTTTCTCTTGCCTCAATTTATCCCAAAGTATATAGGCTTAAAACAAAAATACCACAACCTGACTCACCCCAACAAAAAGGGGGAACTGGGGTCTTCTTTTGAGAAAAGCAAAGCAAGATAATTATTTCTAGGTAAAAATATACTGAAGAGCAAACCTATAAAATCAGTGAAGAGATCAGTGATTTCCAGGGGTTGGGGATGGGCTGAGAGGGTTGACTCCAAAGGCACAGAGGGGCTATTGGGAGTGGTGGAACTGCTCTATATCTTGACGACTGAAGGGATTATTCAACTGTGTGCAACTGTCAGAATTCACAGAGTGCCTCACCTGAAGAGGCTAGATTTTATACTGCAATAAGTTTGACTTTTCAAAAATGCTATTATATCTAAAACTAACAGCATGATGTCTAAAATTAATGCTAGGCACTGAATTATGCAGCCTAACATCAAGAGTACATGTCTCAAGGGTTTTAAATGTAATTATCAAAAAACTTGTCAGTAAATGACTCAAGCCTTCAGTCTTTTATATAACTATTTTATTATTTATAGGTATTATATAAAATGACTCAAAATATGAACTAAAATTATTACAAGATGTATTTTGAATCATTACCTGTTGGATACCCATAGAAAATTGCAGTCATTCTTAAAAATGGGCATATCAATATCTATTAAGTGCTAATTGGATTTTTAAGCATTGAATTTACTACTTTTACCTGTTCCACATTATAAATGAATTGAGAAATGTAAAAAGTGATTAGATTCATTCAAGTCCCTCAGAACCACTATGAAATGTGTACTAAATGTGTTTTTAATTGATTGCAGAGACTTACAGGTCTTAAGTGTTACAGGAGACTGGCTGCTTTTGAAATAAGAATGTTTCAGTAAGTCAACTGAAAAAACAAGGCTTGAATGTAAAATGGAATCCTAAGGTTTACGCTTTAACACCTATTGATGAACAGAGTCTTACACTTTCCTTCTTCTCGAACGTATGCAGAAACATACAGATTTTCTGCAGAAAACATAGGAGTCAGAGAGTCGTTTTTTTTCATAGTCATGGCGTATTTACTTCTTACAATACTCGTGGCACAAACCTTTCGTTTCACTTTTTTTTATCCCCACAGCCCCAGTATATAGCTGTATATCCTAGTTGTACCATGCTAATCTTCTCTGTATTGTTCCAATTTTAGCCTATGGGCTGCTGAAGCGAGTACATATGTTCACTTTTTAAATAACAAACATCTTTCCCCAGACCTAAAGGAAAATAGCCACTGTGAGTTTCGAAACTTACAACAAAAGTAAAAATTCGTAATGGAATGTTCATGTAAATACTAGAAATCTAACAAAATAAGGCAAACGCTTTCCTCTGAAGTGTTGTGTACCACACTGAAGCACCAAGTTGCTTTTGAAAAGCTAGTAAAATTGAGTCAACCTTACTTCCCTAAGAAATCCACTCATCCAAAGTTTTGTTTTTCACAAAAATACTATTCCCATAACTCAGTTCTATGCTTTCAATATGAACTGGCATGAAAGATAACACGAAGGGTTAAGAGAGCAGCAGGTGGCTTCCTCTTCAGCAAAAAACCCAGACCAGATCTTAATTTTGCTCAGTCTGCCCGGGAAAGAAGTAGCTGTACTTTTTGATATGACTTAGGAATGCCAGTTAATGCATTTTAAAGCACTGGTCACCTGCCTGATACATCTTCCCAGGCCTACAAAACTCAAGAATGAAGGGCCTCGTCCAACTTTCCCACTGTCACATTTCCCCCACTGTCAGGAAATCCAGAGAGAAAACCCAGAGGAGTTTTTCCTTTTAAAAAGACATGTATGTTAGCACAATCATCCCAGAGATTTCAAACAGAAAATCAGAGAATTAAATCACACCTTGAGCGAAGGGGCACTTACCTTGCAGGTAAACACTGGCCTAGCAATCTCTAAAAGGCACACGTGCTTTTCCTGGGGTAGTTCTGTTCCCCGCACCCGGCCCGCGGCCACCAGCCACGGAGAGAGAGCGCGCCTCGCGCAGCCCGGACCCGGATCGCCGGCCTTCGCCCGCAGCATGAGATGCCAGTCGCAGCCCAGGATGGCCCCCCTCTGGCCGGGCTCCCGCGCCTCCTCTCCACCCTGCAAATTTCCACAGGCGGTTCTCGAAGCCTCGGCGCTTCCAGCGGCCTAGCAGCAGGGGCGAGGGAGTGGTTGTCAAAACGGCCAGTCTCTGGAGACACTGCGAAGATCACAAACGACTTAAGGAAGAGCCTCTTCTTCCTTTTAAAGACCCAGGAGGGGGGTGGGGGGAAAATATCCAAGAGCACACGTGACCACCGAGCCAGCGGCACGGAGATCTCGGAGGACCTGGACTCCCTGCCTCGTGATCCACACGCACCTGGGCGAAGGGGGAAGCCCTAGGGTAGGGCTGTCACCCTCGAGCCCCTCACAGTCACCCTCAGGGGTAGCACAGACGGCGCCCTTTACCCGCCTCCTCGCCCCCGACCCCGTCTCGCATTTAGGTTTGGTGCGGGGCCTGAGAATGTGCATTTCTAACCAGGTCCGGAGTGATGCTGAAACTGATGCTGCCGGGCTCGGGACCACACTTTGAGGATCGCGTCCCTAGACCCTGACCCACGTGGGTCTGAGAGGGGCTGGATGCTTCGGCGTCATTAAATATAGAAGTCTGACTTTTAAGAATCTAGTGGTGAAACTAGAGACTCTGGATTCGCCCAATCACCAGCAGTGAGCACAACCTCGTCTCCTAGAGAGGCAAAGCCACACTGCCCTGGCTCGAGGTGGAGGGTGTGTGTTCTCAGCTCTCAGGAGCTGACTAGGAAGGCCTTTCGTGTTAGAGCAAAGATGCCAGGGACCTCCTCAAACTCACCTACGGCCAGGAAGCACCCAGGGGAAAACCTGTGCCTCTGCTGTGGCGGTTCTCCCCTCGCCCGCCCGCCTCGGGCGCTTGGTCGAGCTCACGCCACTGGCGAGCGCCCCCTGGTGGCAGCTGCAGTTCATCCGGCTCTGCAGGGTCCCCAAGCTCTCATCTCCCCGGCCCCCCACCCGCCGCAAAAGCCCACAGTGTGAGTTAGGACCATATGACAGTCGCTAAGAAGCAGTGGGCTTTAGGGCAGCCAATGATGGTGAAAATCAAAAGGAAAGTAGCAGATGTCCCATAAGCCATTGTGAGACCCCAGTGCCACGTTTGTGCCTAATCAATCATTAAACTATCCATACACATGGCATAAGGGACATGGTTCTTGACCTGGTTGTGACTCTAGGTCTCTGGTAGAGGAAGACCAAAGGGGCATTTAGAGGGAAACTTTTACAATGCCAGCCTCAGGTGTTGGGGTTTAGCCAAAAATAGCCTAGAGGGACTCTAGTGTGCTGTGGGTTTATAAGAGCAAGGTCCACAGGTGCTGGAGACAGGCTCGACTTTACAAACAATAGTTATCAAAAATACTTACTCCCTCCTCCCGATTTTTCATTAAAGCCGAGACTCCTAGATTCTCTCAAGTTGTAAGGGAGAGTTTCGTGATCCTTGAGGCAGAGAAGTGAGTTTGGACAGGAGGGTGTGTAGCTGACCAGATCCACCCAGTGAAGCACTGTGGAGGACAAGATGTTTATCTTTGACAGTCTCAGATTGCCTGTTCCCTCTCCTGGGTGTCTCTCCAGGTAGCCAGTACTCACGTACTCCTTCCTTCTTTCCACCTTAAGGAGAAAATTTTAAATGATGGTTTAAAAAAATCAGTTCCATTTGGTGGTACTTACTTGTTAACAAGATAGCTCTGGCAAGGAAATTATAATGAAGGAATTACAGTCATCAGCCAACAGGCAGACAAAGATGATGTGAGGGTGAAGGAAACCGACATCTATCAAGTATCCACATCGTTCCAGAGAGCGTGCTAAGGCTCGCACAGGGAAGATTGACCCTACTTTTCAGATGAGGAAACTGAGGCTCACAGAACTTGTATCAGTTACCAGAAGCCACACATAGTAAGACAGAAACCCAATAGCAAAAATGGCTTTGTAAACAGCTACCACTCACTGGGCACTTAGCCATGCTCCACTTTCTACATATTATCTCATTTTATACACACGCCTATGAGAAAAATTCTGTGATTAATTATCCCCATTTTATGGTTGAGAAAATGGCCAGGCAGTGGCTGAGAAGGACTTGAACCCAGGCCAGAGCCCAAGACTCTGCTTTCTTCCATACCATGACTGCAATCGGTTGGAAGTGAAGAGTGCTTAAATGTCAGGCCCCTCCATCCCCTACAGATGAGCTTCCCTCAAAGCCTCCTGTTGCCCGTGAGGAAAGCTGCGCTCGGCCGGAACCAGAGTGGCGCGTTTGCCACGAAGCTTCCTTCAGAAGACGTTCCACTCACGTCGTGTTCTCACCATGTTCTCTTTTTAAAGACCCTCAGACACCCACAGAGGCTGTTTGTTACACAAGGAAACCTCAATGCAGGAAATAGTAAGCAAAGAGAATGAACGGGAGTGAGTCCATTTCCTTCTGACTCACCCTGTGGATGGGGAAAGATAACGGTACCTTAGTGATAGAACCTTCACCCCGTTTAATGCAGTGAGTGGGGAGGGGGATTACTCCAGCTCTACCTGAACCATACTCAAAACTAAGAAGGGATTCTTGAGACGGGTAATACCATGGCTAGACCAAAAAGCACCCTGAAATCTAGTGCTGAGGGCCGTGCCTCTGCTCAGCAGGGTCCCAGTCTCGTTTCCACCTCACTCATGACCTGCTTAAGGAAGCACCCACATGGTGTGACATCAAAAGGCCTTCCTTCCCCCAAAATACCCTGCAACAGGGCCTGAAGTCCTCGCCACTCAGTCATCCTTTGGGGTTAAAGCATTGGATTGTTACAATTCAATGATGTTATATATGATGGGTAATATTAATTAATTTACTAGCATTTATGATTACATTAATAAGATGAGCTTGCAAGATTAGCTAAATGTCACCTGGGAAAGCAAAGGAAGTCAGCGTCGGACAGGTACATTGTGCTGTAGGAGGAAGGCAGGCCTCTCCATCAGGGTGCACCCTCCTCATCCTCTCATCCTGCCCCTTCTCTGTCTAGTGAAGTCTTACCCCTTCCGAAGTCATAAGCCTGAGTAAAGTGAACACCGTGACAGCCCAGCGGAACGTACACACTGCCTCCCGCACAGCCCTCATCCTACCTGTCCACACTGCCTGCGCTGGGATTGTGCAGTGCCCGTCTTGTATCTCAAGCATCCCCTACGGTAGCGTAGTACCCATCGCATCCACCTCGTACAACCCAGGCGTTCAACAGGTACCTGTTGGAGGCTTCAACTTGGGAAGATCAGAGGGCAAGGAGAGGATTTTCTGTAGCAAAGAAACTACCAAGAGGCAGAAGAAGCAAATAAAACCCTGTAGAAGGCAAGAAAGCAAAAGCCGATGCTGAAAAGTGGAGAGGAGGGAGGATCCTACAATGACTAGAAGAGTGTCATGCTACAGGATGGCTTTGGATTGTCATTATTTCTCTTCTGAGCCTGAGGCCATGTGGAGTATTGAGGTCCTGGGGTGCTCTCACTTGCTCTGGTGTGTAACAGCATCAGGCTCGTTCTTCATATTATGTGGGTATAAACTGGTCTGTTTTAAGAGGATCTGAGAGATGAAGCCCTAAACTTACAGAATTAGTAAAAGAGAAGGAAAGACTTGTTGCTCCTTCAATAAAACCTTTATTTGGTGGTGCCGAATTGGACAGGCGGGATTACTAAGGCGATAGGTCAGAGGTTATCTCAGCTGCTCATAAACTAGGGTTCGTAAACCAGAACTTGATATTTGAAAGTTGAATTTGGGTAGAGCTCTTTAGGGCCATGTCTTTCGTGGAAATAAAAAATGAACCTAACTTGTATGCATCTTTCCAGTCCGGGTGCCACAGTAGGCAGGCTTGCACAGGTTGGCTCATTTTTATTTCATTTAATCCTCATAACTCCCCTGTGGCTGTCCCTGCTTTCTAGATGGGGAAACTGAGGCTCAGAGAGATGACGTTTCTTTTGTAAGGTCACTCGTGTGCATGTGGCAGAGTGAAAGTTCCAACCCAATGTTGTCTACCTACCTGCTAGTCCCCGGCTTTCTCCACTGTTACCCTGTGATGCTTTTCTTGTTTGCTGTGTAAACTGAGGCATATTTGTCCTGTAGAGCCCGGATATTGCTGAATGAAATTTTGCCAAGTTCTTGTCTAGGCATGACCACCTGTGTGCATATTTACATAACTTTGTTCTTTACTGACGTGTGTTTGATTTGAGCCGTTAGGAAGGTGACCAAGGGCATAAGCAGTAAGGGAGACTTAACCTGATACTAGGGTGCTCAGACCACAGGACAAGGTTACTCTGACCTGCCATGCAAATGAACCACCCAGGCAGGCAGCTTGTGCAGCCAACTCCTTATAAGTCATCCTTGTTTGTCTCAGTCTTGGTCTCTGACATTTGCAAACATACAGGTAAAATAACTTTTGTCCTGTCTACTGCTCCTCGAAGGTACTTAAATTCTACACAAACCTCTTGCATACTTTGAGTTTCTAATTTTCCATTCATCTGAAGTCAAACAACATGAAGAATATATATTCCTATCCTCAGTCCCAACTCTGACTGAAGCAATTCTCTCTTGAGCTAGAAAAGAAACTAGCCCCTGGAGGTCACTGCATGAGTGTGAACACCCAGTTGAGAAAGAAAATGTTAAAGAACTGTTAGAAATGGTGGCAAATTGTAATATGCAATTTCACAAATGACTCAGATGCAATTCTGGAAATGCAGCTTCCTTACCTCTTCTATCACAGAATAAGATAATATTACTAACAGGTCAGACAGTGGACTATTCCCAGAAATAAGGTCAGCAAGGAGATAGGGTATAGACAGACACGGCTTAAGAGGCCACAGATTCTAATAAGACTGTCTGATTCCATAGAGTTTAGAATTCAAAAAACCCCTCCAAACGTATTTGACGATTTCAAGTTCTTCATTCATATCATGGAAAATTACTAGAAATGTCTCGTATTTTCCTTTAGACCCATATCAATTAACACTCCAGTGATGCACATTGCATTAATGGCTTTTATAAAAATACAGACCCCATCTTTTTGTGCACAGAGAGAAGGTGCTTCTTTCACACGTTATTGCTTGATCTCATGAGCCTAACCAGAGAAAGGAACCGTCTTCCCCACTATGCAATCCCCTCCTTTGCCGGGAACTACAGCCAGAAAATGGACTTCTCCAAGTAGCTCACAGCTTCGGAGGGATCACCAGGGTTGTCCAATGTCCTAGGATCTCTGCATTCCCCCCTTTTGCCTCTTCTTTTTACATCTTCACATATTTTTTCTCTATCAGTCCAGGCAGTTTTGCTCACTAATCTCTCCTTCATGGTTCTGCCCAACTTCAGGCCAGATGCTTCCTCAGTCTGTTCCCACATAATCTCCCAGCCGCCAGCCACAACTTACTAAGAGAACTGCCACCCTAGGATGACATTGGCTTTTACAGTTAACCAAGCACTCACATGGCCATGCCATGCTTCATTTTCACATCAACTCTGTGACATTGATTTTATCCCTATTTTGCAGATAAGGAAATTTAAGTGAGTTCTCCAGATTTACACCTACAGGAACCCAGGTCATCTGACTCATTATGTAGATCCATACCTGCCTTCCTGAGGGACATTCATTTCCTGTGTTCCCAGCACTGGGGTCTCCTAATGTCCGCCACTGCTACTGCTAGTATCCACGGGCTTGAGTCAGCTGGCCCCATCCCTTCCCTCCACCTTTCCCACCCTATCTCAGTCTGAAATACCACTCAAGGGAGAAAATTATTGACAGCTTCTTTAGCTATTTTCACCTTAAAATTATTCTGACACTCGACATTACATTATTCTCTCATAAAACACTCTTTTTGAGAATGCTTCTTGCCCTCATGCATTTATCTCTGTAAGAATGCCCCCTTAGTGCTGAAAAACAATAATGCTGTAAGTACCTACCTGAGACACAAGAGAAGGTGAAGGTGTCTGTTCTCAGTTGATGAGGAGGAGGTGGAGATGAGCGCCGTTCATTCAGCTGTTGCTTGTAAACTCTTTATCTGCACTATTTTACTTAATCCTCAAAACATTCTTGCCAGGTAGGTACTATGTATGTTCCCATGTAACAAATGAGAAGACTAAGGCTTAGAAAAAGTTTAAGTAACTTGCCCAGTATCACACAGCTAGTAAGAGCACAGGGTTCCAACCAGACCTGTTCCACTCTAACACCCGTTCTCTCTGAACCACTGACCTCCCTAAGGCTCTATACTCTGGTTGAGCAGAGCAGACAAATGCCTAAGAAATGACCTACAATACCTGTTACAAACGATAAGTGATTAAGGAATAGTGGAGATCAGGAGTTTTGTGGACATTCAGAGGATGAGAAGTCGTTTCCCTGCATGTTTGGGTTCCCCTTAGAGAGCAATTTATATTAACCCCCAAGCTCGAGCTCTTTACCTGAGCTGACCGAATTTCAGACATGAGGATTCTGATCTCCTCGGGCTCTCCTCTGAGTTCTACAGGTACCCAGGCCCAGCACTGCATCCCTCCTTTGGAATCCCTCATTCTCCACTCTGCCTCTGGAAGCTGCAATAGGGGTATACAGACTTCTGCAGACAGGAAGAGAGCACAAAGGCACTGGTGCAGGCAGGCCAGAGGAGCCCAGATGGAGCCCAGGCTTGGAGTCAGTGGGGCCTGGGTTGGGTTGTCAGCCCAAGCATTTAGCTGTTGTATGCCCTTGAACACTTTCCTGACCTCTTTGATCTTCCTTTGTAAAATGGCAAGAGCACAAGCGTCTACTTCTTAGGATCGCTGTGAGGATGAGTGGTAATTTGCCTGACACCTGGTAAATTCTCAATAAATGATAGCTTTCAAACAACCCAGCAGTCCTTGGAACAAAGGGCTTCGTGGATGCAGGGAAGACTTGCCTGGGAGAGGGCAAGGGGCAGGTTTCCTGACTGGGGCTGTCTGGGCTTTGAGGGTGGAGGAGGTAGTAGAGAAAGTAAACGCCTTGCCTGGAGTTGGTCCTAGAACTGCGTGCATCTCCTGAGGCAGGCCCAATGTGGAGGGAGTTAGAGAAAGACCCTCTGACATATGACCCATTTGTAAGCCTGAGTGTCTCCCCACACTCCTGGAGCATCGGAGTCACCTGAGGCACTTGTTTAAAATACAGATTCCCAGGCCTCTTCTCCCCAGCAGGCTCTGAACCAGTGGCTCTGGGGCAGGTCCTGGAAATGTGCATTTTCTGCAAGCCACTGGGTGATTTTACCATCAGGGAAGTTTGGGAAACATTGCTTTAAACTGTTCAAACTGCTTATGTGTCCACTATGTAATGGAAGCTGCACAATGGGTGACTTTTCTTCCCCATTTTACAGGAAAGATAAGTAAGGCCCAGCAAGGCTCAGCAGTGTGCAGGAGCCTGCTCACACTGGCTCAGGAGAGCTGGTTGTCAAATATCCAAGGAATTTACAATTCAGTCGTTAAAACAATGGTAGCTTTGAATTGGCCATGTGAGTAGTTACACTACAGATTTCTCCTGGCCAGAGGGGAGCTCAGGGGTGCTCAGGTCGGCTTCCTTCAGACACAGGGCATTGACTGACGTGACCATCTCTCGGCTGCTCTCTGGTTTGTGGCATAGCTCACTCTGCATATTATCTTCTTCTCTAGGGAATCCATAAACACTACCTACAAAGCAGGACTTTTTTTTTTTTTTTTTAAAGATTTTATTTTTTCCTTTTTCTCCCCAAAGCCCCCCGTACATAGTTGCATATTCTTCGCTGTGGGTCCCTCTAGCTGCGGCATGTGGGACGCTGCCCCAGCGCGGTCCGATGAGCAGCGCCATGTCCGCGCCCAGGATTCGAACCAACGAAACACTGGGCCGCCTGCAGCGGAGCGCGCGAACTCAACCACTCGGCCACGGGGCCAGCCCCAGGACTTTTTTTTTTTTTATTGAGGTAACCCTGGTTTATAACATCATATAAATTTCAGGTGGACATCATTATATTTCAACTTCTCTATGGTAGGACTCCTTTTTTTTTAAAGAGCTGGCTTACTAGCACACCACTGAGCAAAGGTAATTAATTTGTCTTGCTGTTAGTAACTGAGCAGAGTTCACCTGTGCCCTCATTCCTAGTCTAGGTGCTTTCTCCTCCTGCAGTTACCTTCCCTTATCATCCCTCAAACCTGCAGGCCTGGGTATATTTATTAAGGGCCCAAATCCTACAAAGGACCACCAGCTATAGAGTTGGTTCAGATTTTCTAGTGAGAGAATCTAAGTGTTGGCTTTACACAACAGGTTCATGTCTCCCTCTAATGGATGGGAAAGAATAAGACAAGTCAGATTTCTTCTTGTTGTGAAGTCAGAGGGCTTTGTATGATTTATCTACATTATGTGTAACATGTGAGGGAACAATATATAGTCGCTTATTCAGCTAATTTCCAAGAGCAGCACAAAAGCGTCCTTTTGTTTTCATTCATTCATTTATTTAACTATGTGTCAGATGTTGAGGTATAAAGATATGAATAACACCATGCAATGGCAAAAAAGAATGAGAAAACTTGCTATGTACTGAGATGGAAAGATTGCCAAGACTTATTAAGGGAAAAAAACCAGTATAGGATGGTATGAATAATATGCTACCATTTGTTTATAAAGGAGGAAGAAAGAACACACACACACACATTCACATAAAATATCTCTGGAAAGATACAAATCCCCCCCCCCAAACTATTAACATTAGTTGGTTTCCTTCTAGAATGGGAACAGAATATTTGGGAAATAGAGGTAGGAGAGAGTTTTCACTATTCCTTTTATATTTTTTCAATTGCAAACCATGTGAAGATATTTACTAACAAAAAATAAACAAACACTGAAAAGTAATACAGCAGAAATGAATGAGGCAGGTCCTACATTCAGCTACACAGGAGGAAATTCACATACACATACAATACCGTATGATCAGTACTGAATTAGAAGTAAGCACAGTGTGCTAGCGAGCGCTGGGAAGAGGCACCCAGCCAGCCGGGTGGGGAGAGGGCATAGAAGCAGGAAAGGTCATCAGAGGCCGGGACAAGGAGGACCTTCTATGCCAAGCTAAAGAGCTTTTGCTTTATTCTGTAGGCAACAAGTAGAAAGTAAGAAACAAATTCACCTTGTAAAGGGTCATTCTGGAGGCAGTGGAGGGGGAAGATTCAAGAAGGTCTAGACTAGAGCAAGGTAGAGTCAGACCCCTTTTCAGAAATTTTCCTGCCTCAAAGTCCTGTTATCTAGAGTCAGAATGCCTCAGGGTAAGAACAGAAACAGGCTTGTTTGAGTTTAGGTTAAAGACTATGTATGGAGTCTTTATTCAGATGATTTGTTCTTGGTGTGGAGAGGAAATTATCCAAGAACTGTAATTTACTTACAGTATGCTAGGCATACTAGCAAGTATTTATCCAATGACACCTCATTAGTCCTCACAATAATCCTGTAAAATAGGTCCTATTATTCTGCTAAATTTTACAGATGAGAAGACTGAGATTCAAGTAGATTAATCAACTTATTGAGGGTCAGAGAGCACTAAACTGTCAGATGGATTTGAGCCCATCTGTCTGAATCCAAAGTGCATGTTTTCAAGGATCAGCACACACTGTGTCCCCCTGTAAGCTGTTTAACAGAAAGCCTACCTTCCTCTCATTGCCAAACCTACCTTCTAAAATCTTCTTCCTGGGCCGGCTCTGTGGCCGAGTGGTTAAGTTCAGGCACTCCGCTGCGGCGGCCCAGGGTTCGGATCCTGGGCGCGGACATGGCACCACTCTTCAGGCCACGTTGAGGCGGCGTCCCGCATCCCACAACTAGAAGGACCTGCAACTTAAGTATACAACTATGTACCGGGGTTGGGGGGAGGGGCTTTGGGAAATAAAGAAGAAAAAAAAAAAGGATTGGCAACAGTTGTTAGCCCAGGTGCCAATCTTTAAAAAAAATAAAATGAAATGAAATAAAATCTTCTTCCTTCCAACCAGCCCTAGACAAACAGTAGAAAGGGCAGTTGAACTTTCTCCTTCTTATCACCTCTCCCAACTCTGTCACAGCTCATCTCATCTCAATCCCAGTTCCTATCATCTCCATCCCAGCTCTCCTCAACTCTATCCCAGTTCCCCTCATCTCAATCCCAGTTCCCATCATCTCCATCCCAGCTCCCTTCATCTTCATCCCAGCTTTCTTCATCTCTATCTCAGCTCCCCTCATCTCCATCCCAGCTCCTCTCATCTCCATTCCATCACCACCCCATCTCCATCCCAGTTCCCCTCATCTCCATCCCAGCTCCCGCATCTCTATCTCAGCTCCCCTCATCTCCATTCCAGCATCCCTCATCTCTGTCCCAGTTTCCCTCATCTCCATCCCAGTTCCCTCATCTCTATTTCAGCTCCCCTCATTTCCATCCCAGTTCCCCTCATCTCCATCCCAGCTCCCCTCATCTCTGTCTCAGTTCCCCAATGATTCATGGTTCTTCCTCCCTGTTGCATTGGAGACTCAGGTCTTCCCTGCTCTTTTCCCAAAATCAAATCTATTCTCAGGAAGTACCAACACATAGATAGAGAAGTATTGAAATCTTACAATAAAGTTCTAAGGGTGGAATGTCAGGCATCCTGCAGCATTGAGGAGAACTGGGTCGGGGCTGGGAAGTCAGCCAGTCCCCTTGCAGGGCCATGCATACAGGAAGGTCTCAGGCACTTTGGCCACTCCAGGGGCTCCTCAACCCCTTTGAGTCTTTCTTGGAAAGGGAAAGTGTATAAGCTGATCTCCAGGAGATTCTTTGTCCCCCATGCTCAGTTTTCTACAACAAAAACATGACAGAGGAAATGAAGGAGAAGAAATCAGCCAGGGATGGCTCATGATCACGCGAGTTTCCACACCAGACTACCAGAGCAGCCTCAAGACCTGAGAGTCCCGCCCTCAGGCTGTCCTGAAGATTTCTGGGGCCTCAGGCAGGGGTACAAATGAAGACTCACATGCCGTGTGTTTAAATTTTTAAACATGATAAATAAGCTAACAAATTGTTAAAATATATTTTATTGTACAAACATATTTTTCAAATATACCTTTGAAATGACAAAATTGAAAAGTGTATGTAAAGTTATGGTTTGCTAGGACTGAAAGCTGGGAAAATATCAAAGATGGCTGAATTTAATTATTATTGTGCATGTGTGGGTTTTGTGAATGGGACAACAATGTTTGGATAAATAATAACATTTGAATGAGACATAACGTGAAAAACATACATAATTCACAATTATTGCCTAAAAGTTATTGTTTTAGTCTATTCTGGCTACTATAGCAAAATACTACAGACTGGGTAGCTTAAAAGTAACAGAAATTTATTCTCACAGTTCTAGAGGCTGGAAATCCAAGATCAGGGTGCCAGCATGGCCTGGTTCTGGTGAAAGCTCTCTTCTCTTTGCAGACTGCTGACTTTTCACTATGTCTTCACATGGTGGAAGGGGTGAGCAAGCTCTCTGGAGTCCCTTTTAGAAGGGCACTAATCCCATTCATAAGGGCTCCACCCTCATGACCTAATCACCTCCCAAAGGCCCCGCCTCCTAACACCATCACCTTGGGGATTAGGTTTCAACATATAAATTTTGTGAAGACACAAACATTCAGACCATAGCAGTTATATCTCTTGCCTTGTTTTAGAAATTCACCAATTGATCTGTTATAATTGAATTTTTATATAATTTATGTTCTATTATCTAAAGAATAAAAAATAAAATGTAATTGCTTTTCAGATTGTAATTTCAAAGTGAACAAATGTGGATATATATTTACCAAAAATCCAAATTAAAGTATTTAAAAAAACAAGGTAAAATTGCTTTTCAATGTTTTCAAAAGAGCTATTTTCTTCCAAAATATTAAAAGCTACTTATGAAAATTAATAGGCAAAATACAAGTCAATTTAAAAATATCAAGATTTTAAATCAAAATTATTTAAACTTTAATTTTTTAAAAAATTGATTATATGAAATATTTTATAAAAACAAAATTAGTACTCTAGCATTTAATATCTATCTTGTTGATGCAGTAAAGAAGCATGCATATTATGTGTAGACCGACCTAGATGCAAATTTAAGAGTTCATATGAAGTGTTTAATTTGCAGAATGACCCTCAGCTGCTGTACAGCTGTTGCAAATACTGTGCTAATTCCTGCATAGCTCCGGAACCATGCATTAGAACATGAAGAGAAGCAAGAAAATGGGACTACAGAAAAATGATACTTCATTAAGCAAGAAACAATTGCATTTTGGCTCTTTGAGGAGAATTAGGCTCACTAGTCTTCTTACCTAGGTGCTTCTGCTCAACTCTGGCCTGTCCTTCAAAGCAATGTCCATCCTCTGCCACTGGCAGCAATGCAAATCTTCACGGCATTTGGACACAGCTGGATCTGTTTCAAGGATTCAAGGCCTAGAAAAAGACAAATAAAAGGCCCTTCTGTTCCTAGTTTTTTGAGAGTTTTTATCAGGAGTGGACACTGGATTTTGTCAAATGCTCTTTGTGTATCTGCTATGGTCTGAATGTTTGCGTCCCCCCATAGTTCATATGTGGAAATCTTAACCCCCAAAGGTGATGATATTAGGAGGTAGGGCCTTTGGGAGTTAATTAGGTCATGAGGGTGGAGCCCTTATGAATGGGACTAGTGCCCTTATAACAGGGACTCCAGAGAGATCCTTAGTCCCTTCCTCCAAATGAGGACACAGCAAGAAAGTATTGGCTATCAGCCAGGAAATGGGCCCTTACCAGCCACCACAGCGAATCTGCTGATACCTTGATCTTGAACTTCTCAGACTTCAGAACTGTGAGAAATAAATTTCTATTGTTTATAAGGCACCTAGTCTGTGGCATTTTGTTATAGCAGCCTGAATAGACTAAAACAGCATCTGTTGAGATAATCAAATTGTTCTTATTTCTTATTTGTTAACGTGGTAAATTATATTGATTATATAAGCCTCCATTTTTAAAAAGAAGTCTTATATTCCTGTGATAAACCCTAGTTGATTATAATGTACTATTATTTTTATGTATTGTCAGATTTGATTTGCTAAGTTTTTCTTGCGAATTTTTGCATCTGTGTTCCTGAAAAATTTGATCTATAGTTTTCTTTTCCTGGAATGTCTTTGTCAGATTTTGGTGTCATCCTAGAATGAGGTGGGAAGAATTCCCCACTCTTGAGTTTTCAGAAAGAGACTGTGTAGAACCGATGCTATTTCTCCTTAAACATTCGGCAGAATTTACCACCAAAGCCGTCTCCAAGACCTGGGGTTTTCCTTGTGGGAAAGTTTTAAACTGCAATTCAATTTCTTTAATGGAAACAGTAATATTCAGGTCATCTCTTTCTTCTTGCACAACTTTTGGTCATTTGTGGTTTTCAAAGAATTTGTCCGTTTCATCTACATTGTAGAGTTTTTTGGTATAAAGCTATTCATAATATTCCTTATTATTCTTTTAATATCTGTGGAATCTATAGTGACATCACCTCTCTCATTCCTGATATTTGTAATTTATGTCTTCTCCCTCTCTTTTTTTTTTCTTTGATCAGTCTGGCTAGAGGTTTACCAATTTTATTGACCTTCTCAAAGAACCAACTTTGGGTTTCACTGATTTTCTCTATTATTTTTCTGTTTGCCATTTCATATATTTCTGCTCTAATCTTTTATTATTTATTTTCTTTATTCTGTGTTTAGCTTGCTCTTCCTTTTCTAATTTCTTAAGGTGGAAGCTGAGGTCACTGATTTGAAACCTTCCTTCTTTCATAATCCAGACATTTCACGCTATAAACCTCCCTCTAGGTACTGTGTTAGTGGCATCCCACAAGTTTTTTTACCTTGTTGTCTGAAAAGTATTTTCAAATAGTTCAAAATACTTTCTAATTTCTCTTTGTTTGTTTTTTTTTGACCAATGGGTAATTTAGAAGCTTTAGGAAACATTTGGATTTTCCAGATACCTTTTTTTTTATTGGTTTCTAATTTAATTCCATTGTGGTCAGAAAACATATTTTATATGACTTGAATAATTTTAAATTTATTGAGAAAAATACTGTCTATTTTGATAAATGTTCTGTGTATACATTAAAAATGTATATTCTGCTGTTGTTGGGTAGAGTGTTCTATAAATGTCAATTAGAAGACGTTAGTTGAAAATGTTATTAATGTCTTCTAAGTCCTTACTGATATTTTCCACATGTTCTACCCATTATTGAGAGAGAGGTATTGAAATCCCCAAGTATTATAATAAATTTCTTATTTATCCTTACAGTTCTATCAGTTCTTTTTTATGGATTTCAAAACTCTGTTTTTGGGTACGTAATCGTTAAAGATTGTGATATACTTCTGACAAACTGATTCAGTTAATCAATATGGAATAGCCTTATTTAACCCTGGTAATATTCTCTGCAATGAAATTTACTTTGTCTGATATCAATGTATATATACTAGCTTTCTTTTGATCATTCCTAATATGTCATTTTCCATTCTTTTACTTTAATCTATTTATGTGTTTATATTTAAAGCGGGTTTCTTACAGGCAATGTTTTTACACAATCTGACAATCTCTGTTTTAAATTATGGTGTTTAAACAATTTGCATTAAATGTGATCATTAATATGGTTAAATTTAATCTACTAACTTGCTCTTTGTTTTCCATTTGCCCTACGAGTTCTTTGGGATTTTTTTCCCTTTTCTTTTGTGTTCTTTAGGATTATTTTTATTATTTTATGTTATGAAATCCATACCACACTTTGTTTGCTTGTTTGTTTGTTTGTGTTTAAGGTCAATTATCTTTTGAAGATACTTAAATTTTAAAATCTTATATATTTATTCACATTGTTATGATTTCTGTTATAGATATAGATTCCTTTGTGTAAATAAAGATTTCCAGCTGGTATCATTTTACTTCTGCCTGAAAAACTTACATTTCAAAGAAATGAGCTATCAAGCCCCCAAAAGACATGGAGGAATGTTAAATGTATATTTCTAAGTAAAAGAAACCAGTCTGTGAAAACTCCACATACTGTACATTTCCAACTATACAACATTCTGGAAAAGGCAAAACTGTGGAGAAAGTAAAAAGATCAATAGTGGCCAGGGTTCAAGGAGAGGTAGGGGAGCACAGAGCATTTTTAGAGCAGTGAAACTATTCTATAATAGTGGATACATGGCTATGCTTTTGTTACAACCCATAGAACTGTACAACACAAAGAGTAACCTCTAGTGTAAACTATGGACTTTAGTAAATAGTGTATCAATATAGCTTTACCAGACTCACCAAGAAAAAAGGAGAGAAGGTTCAAATAAAGAAAATCAGAAATGAAAGGGAGAAATTACAATGGACACCACAGAAATACAAAAGCTTATAAGAGAATACTATGAAAAGCTACACACCAACAAATTGGATAATCTAGAAGAAATAGATAAATTCTTAGAAACACACAACCTCCCAAAACTGAATCAAGAAGAAATGGAGATTCTGAATAGACCAATCACTAGTAAGGAGACCGAAATAGTAATAAAAAAATCACTCAAAAAACAAAAGTCCAGGCCCAGATGGCTCCCTCAGTGAATTCTACCAAATATTCAAAGAAACCTTAACACTTATCAATTCTTAAACTCTTCCAAAAAATTGAAGAGGAGAGGATGTTTCCTAACTCATTCTACAAGGCTAGCATTACCCTGATACCAAAATCAGACAAGGACAACACAAAAAAAGAAAATTACAGGCCAAAATCACAGACGAACATAGATGCAAAAATCCTCAACAAAATACTAGCAAATTGAATATAATGATACATTAAAAAGATCACATACCATGATCAAGTGGGATTTATCCGGGGATGCAGGGATGGTTCAACATCTACAGATCAATCAACACGATACACCACATTAACAAAATGAAGACTAAAAATCACATGATCATCTTTTTTTTTTTTAAAGATTTTATTTTTCCTTTTTGTCTCCAAAGCTCCCCGGTACCTAGCTGTGTACTTTTAGTTCTAGATCCTTCTAGTTGTGGCATGTGGGATGCCACCTCAGCATGGCTTGATGAGCGGTGCCATGTCTGCGCCCAGGATCCAAACCGGAAAAACCCTGGGCCGCCAAAGCGGAGTGCTCGAACTTAACCACTCAGCCACGGGGCCGGCCCCCATATGACCATCTTAACAGATGCAGAGAAAGCATTCAACAAGATGCAACATCCATCCATCCATTTATCCATGATGAAAACTTTGAATAAAGTGAGTATAGAAGGAAAGTACCTCAATATAATAAAGGCCAAATGTGACAAATCCACACCTAACATCATACTTGATGGTGAAAAACTGAAAGTCATCCCTCTGAGAACAGGAACAAGATAAGGATGCCCACTTCACCACTCTTATTTAACATGGTATTGGAAGTCCTCGCCAGACAAATCAGGCAAGAAAAAGAAATAAAAGGGATCCAAATTGGAAAGGAGGAAGTACAACTGTCACTATTTGCAGATGACATGATTTTATATAAAGAAAAGCCTAAAGGATCCACCAAAAAACTTTTGGAAATAATAAATGAATACAGTAAAGCTGTAGGGTACAATATCAACATACAAAAATCAGTTGCATTTCTATATACTAACAACAAAACAGCAGAAAGAGAAACTAAGACTACAATCCCATTTATAATCTCAACAAAAAGAGTAAAATAGGGGCCGGCCCGGTGGTGCAGCGGTTAAATTCGCAAGTTCTGCTTCTTGGCGGCCCGGGGTTCGCTGGTTCGGGCCTGGCATGCCATGCTGTGGCAGGTGTCCCACATATAAAGTAGAGGAAGGTGGGCACGGATGTTAGCTCAGGGCCAGGCTTCCTCAGCAAAAAGAGGAGGACTGGCAGTAGTTAGCTCAGGGCTAATATTCCTCAAAAAAAAAAAGGAATAAAATACCCAGGAATGTATTTAACCTAAGAAGTGAAAGACTTGTACACTGAAGACTATAAAACATTGCTGAAAGAAATTGAAGAAGACACAAAGAAATGGAAAGATATTCTGTGCTCATGGATTGAAAGAATTAACATAGTTAAAATGTCCAAATTTCCTAAAACAATCTACAGATTCAATGCAATCTCTATCAAAGTTCCAAAGACATTTTTCATGGAAATAGAACAAAGAATCTTAAAACTTATATGGAAGAACAAAAGACCCTGAATGGTCAAAGGAATCCTGAGAAAAAAGAACAAAGCTAGAGGTATCACACTCCCTGATTTCAAAATATACCACAAAGTTATAGTAACCAAAACAGCATGGTACTGGCACAAAAACAGACATACAGTTGAACAGAACAGAATCAAGAGCCCAGAAATAAACCCACACATCTACGGATGGCTAATTTTTAACAAGGGAGCCAATAATATACAATGGAGAAGGGAAAGTCTCTTCAATAAATGGTGTTGGGAAGACTGGACAGCCACAAGCAAAAAATGAAAGTAGACTATGATCTTATACTATACACAAAAATTAACTCAAAATGGATTAAAGACTAGAATGTAAGACCTGAAATCATAAAACTTCTATAAGAAAACGGGTAGTATGCTCTTTGACATTAATCTTAATAGAATCTCTTTGAATACCGCATCTCACCAGGCAAGGGAAACAAAAGAAAAATAAACAAATGGGACTACAACAAACTAAAAACCTTCTGCACAGCAAAGGAAACCATCAAAACAAAAAGACAACCTACCAACCGGGAGAAGATATTTGCAAATCATATATCTGATAAAGGGTTAATATCCAAAAAATATAAAGAACTCATACAACTCAACAACAAAAAAACAACCCAATTGAAAAATGAGAAAGGATCTGAACAGACATTTCTCCAAAGAAGATATACAGATGGCCAACAGGCACTTGAAAAGATGTTCAACATCAGTAATTATTTGGGATATGCAAATCAAAACTACAATAAGATATCACCTCACGCCTGTCAGGATGGCTACAATTAACAAGACAGGAAATAATAAGTGTTAGAGAGGATATGGAGAAAAGGGAACTCTCATACACCACTACTGGAAACGTAACCAGTGTAGCCACTATGGAAAACAGTATGGAGACGGAGATGCCTCAAAAAATTAAGAATAGAACTACCATATGATCCAGCTATTCCACTTTTGGATATTTATCCAAACAAACTGAAAACACAAATGCAAAAAGATATTTGCACCCCTATGTTCATTGCAGCATTATTCACAATAGCCAAGGCTTGGAAACAACCTAAGTGCCCATCAATGGATGAATGGATAACGAAGATGTGGTATATATACACAATGGAATACTACTCAGCCATAAAAAGATGAAATCTTGCCATTCACAATAACATGGATGGACCTTGAGGGTATTTTGCTGAGCAAAATAAGTCAGATGGAGAAGGTCAAATACCATATGATGTCACTCATAAGCGGAAGATAAAAACAACAACAACAAACAAACAAACAAACACACAGATACAGATATTAGATTGGTGGTTATCAGAAGGGAATGGGGGACGGAGGAGGGCGAAAGGGGTGATAGGGCACATGTGTATGGTAACAGACGGTAATTAGACTTTGGTGGTAAACATGATGTAGTCTACACAGAAATCAAAATACAATGATACACACCTGAAATTTATATAATGTTATAAACCAATGTTATCTCATTTAAAAAAAATAGCGAGGTTGATCAATTATAATGAATATACCACACTGATGCAAGATGTTAATAATAGGAGAAACTGTAGGGTAGGGGAGAAAGTAAAAGGGACCTCTCTGTATTTTCTGCAAACCTAAAACTACTCTAAAAATTGAAATCTGTTAAAAAAACTCACTTATATTTCTTATAGTGAAGATCTGCTGCTGCTTAATTCTTTCAGCTTTTGTATGTCTGGAAAATATTTGGTTTGCCTTCATTTTTGAAAGATATTTGTACTGGTTATATAATTTCTAGGTTGACAGATTTTGTTTGGTACCTTAAAGATATTGCTCCATTATCTTCTCACTTGCATGTTTAATGAGAAATCTGCTGTCATTCTTGATTTCTCTGTGCATAATGTTTTTTTCTTTTCTGGCTGCTTTCAAGAGTCTCTCTTTGGGGGCTGGCTCCATGGCCAAGTGGTTAAGTTCGCGCGCTCCGCTGCGGAGGCCCAGGGTTCGGATCCTGGGAGCAGACACGGCACCACTCGTCAGGCCACGTTGAGGCAGCTCCCACAACAACCCACAACTAGAAAGACCTGCAACTAAGATATACAACTGTGTACAGCGGGGGTTTGGGGAGATAAAGCAGGAAAAAAAAAAAAAAGATTGGCAACAGTTGTTAGCCCACGTGCCAATCTTTAGAAAAAAAAAAGTCTCTCTTTATCACTATGTATCAATCAAGGTTCAAGCAGAGAATCAGAACCAGTAGGAGTTATAGATTAAGAGATTTATTTATTGCAAGGAATTGGCTTATGCAATTGTGGGGGCTGGCTAGGCAAGTCTGAAATCCACAGGGCAGGCCATCAGGAAGAGCACTGGAACTCAGGCACAAGCTGAAGCAGCTGTCCACAGGTGGAATTTAATCTTTTTCCAGGAAGCCTCAGCTCTGCTCTTAAAACCTTTCAAATGATTGGATCAGGCCCACCAAGATGATCTAGAATAATCTCCTGCTTAACATCAATGCACACACACACACACACACACACACTCACAGAGGTTATACTGTATCCTCACTTGATAAGAAAAAATGTCAAACTAATACTGGAACAAGCTACTTCTGACCACTTCTTGGGGAAGATAGTAGGGACCATGAGGGCCACTTTTCTCCCTGGTCAGTTTACTTCACTTTCAGCTCTTTTCTGATCTGTTTCTGATCCTTCTGGCCTTTTGGCACTATTGCTAGAATCTCCAAGTCTAATTCCATGGCTGGTATATTTTTCAGAGATAAAGATGGAAAACGGCAACATTATGAAACATACATTAATGTTCAGCTATTTCTTGTATATCATGGTCCAGTATTTGGTTCAGAAACCTGAATGGAATTAGGGTGCTTGACATGGTCATCCAGAGAGACACTGAAGAGAGACTTAATCAGTCTACTTTGTGGAATTCATAGTCTGAGGGAGTCTATTTCACTCTTAGAAAGATTCCTCAATGGAAGTGTTGGCTAGATGGTCCCTAGGGCCTAAACATATACTGCCATAAAGCCTGTCATGGGTTCAATTTCATCTAAAACCAGAATATTACACTAAATTATATACCTCTGTCTTACCCCACCACCCTGGGTAAAGTTTTGCTTTATTTTGAGAAAATTCAATTTAGAAGTCTCCTCTATATGATTCTCTGCTAACTTACTTTTTATCCTTAAAAAGTTCACCCACAGCAAGAGCATGATACCTTGGACTCCTGGTTCTCCAATATATGGGCCATTACACATTGTAAAAGCACTTAGCGATGCAAACCCGGGCAGGCTGGCCCAGAGCTTGGGCTCTTTAACCATCATCCTGTGTGACTTCTCCCATCATGGTCACCTCTCCTTCTCACCATCAGACATCATTTGAGGACAACAGCAACCACATCTTTGGAAGCCTGATTTCTAGAGTCCTTCAGTGTGGACTTTTTCTCCTGGGTGGAAAGTCCTGAGGATTCTCCAAAGCTACGAAGCAATTTTGACTTTATCTCTATTTATCCTTAATGACTAGCATGTCATACTCGATAAAAGTAAAGTTAGGAGCTCAAGTTTTCTTATAAGAGAGTTCTGTTCAGTCCTTTTCTACCTCCTACAAGTTTTTCATATTGGGCAAGCGGTTTAAACTTTTTGAGCCCCAGTCTCCTTATTTGTAAAACAAAAACAAAAACGAAAACCAGGGGAAATAGTACCTAGGCATTTTGTGAGAATTCAGTGAGATAATATACCTAAAGCATTTGGCACAGTGCTCGACATACAGTAGGTGTTCAGTAAATGGTAACTATTATAGCCAAATTCTTCTTTCTATCACCACAATGGTGTAAAAGTGGAATTATCTGGCCTTTCTAGAATCCCTAAAGAATACAAAGAGAGCCCCCATGATTGATATCCATTGCTGCTTAAAAGAGTATGCTATCTGAGTGGAAGATGCTACATAAGCCAAGGGTACTGTGGTATAATATTATTATAACAGGACTTTTTCAGTTGCAAGTAATAGAGAATCTTGACTCAAGTGGCCCAGACAGAGGGAAATACAATGTCTCACTTAACAAGTCTGGGTGTAGGGCAGCTCCAAATTGCATTCCAAATTCAGAAGCTGGAACATTGTCATCCAGTCTGTTCTTTCCATCTTCTGCCCTGTTGTCCTCAAGTCAGCTCATCCATGATTCTAGACAGTGGTAGCAGTTCAGAGGTTACATTCAGGAATGATATTCAGTAGAAAAGAGGCTTATCTCCTCTCCGAGATGATTTTTTTTTGAGAGCAAGGAAAACTTTCCCAGAAGTTCTTCAGCATATTTCTCATGTCTCTTTGGCCCAACTGGTTGATACTCACACCTCTAAACTAGTCAATAACTAAGGGAAAGGCCCACTTTGACTACCTTGTACCTACCAGGATTTCTCTCTTCTCTGAGCACAGGACTGCAAAGAAAGAGTGGAACCTTACGAATATGGGTCTCCAGCAGCAAAGAAAAAGGAAATGGCTGTTGGGTAAGGAACCAAAAGTATCTGCTACACTTAGGATACCAATTCCTTGAGATCTAACTAGGGCTGCTTAGAATTCCTGTATTTGAATGCAGTATAATAAAGGAGGGAGTAACCTCAGTAAGTTTGTGTCCAGACAAGAGCTTTCATGGAAAACTCACTGAAATCCCGAAACAACAACAATAAAAAGGCAGTAAGATGTTCCAAGGTGAAAATTAGCATCACATGTATTGCAATAGTATTTAATATACAATTATTTCAAATACAATTATAAACACCCTGTTCTAAAAGCAAAATTACATGAGTGCAGTTTGTCTTTTGCAAAAGATTCTTGGGAATTTTCACACAGAGCACTTCCATTTGCTTTAGCAGGGCTAAGCAAAGCAGTGGTACATTTTTCCATCTTGCCTCTATCCTTAAAAATCCTTATTAGATGCAACAAAAATGGCATATTGAGTTCAAAATCTCATTTATGGTGCATTCAAAATACTTAACAATTCAATCTGTCTGACCTACTCCTATGTTCATGTTCCTGGTCATTCTCTGTCAATTACCTAGTACTCTCTTCCCTGCAAAATGAAGCCACTTTTTTTTTGTATTAGATTTTTGCCCACAGTTCAAAATCGTTTCAACTTGCAGCTGTGCTTAGGAGACTGGAAGATGCTAAAATTACAGAGAAAGGATATTGACTTAGGGATTGATTTTAAAATAATTGTGGAGCACTATTGGCTTAGAGAGTGTTAAGGAATACCAAAGAAAATTATATTAAGAAGCATTAAGAGGAGAACTTACGTTACCTTCTAAAACTCTAACTTAAATTCATATTTGGGCCTCTTGAGATTTCAAAACCTGCTGTTTGTTTCCCAGCTAGTAGAATGATTTTGCTTTGCATTTTAAAAGCCTACATTTTTTCCAAGCTACATTCTCTACTGGCTATTGCTCAGTGATATAGTCAATGATGATGAACATTGGAGACTTCAAGAAGTCTCACCCCTGTGCTGTGAACATATAGCAATTCTAGGCGTAGAACAATGCATTGTTTATGAAAACACTGCTATAAAGCTATGTGAACACGAGGGGAAAATTATTAGGAAAAACTAGAACATAGACTTTTTCCTGGGCAGAATAGCCATATTTATTCCTTAGAAGTGGGTGTATGATACAGTCACTCCTTCTGACTAAACTGAAAGGACTTCAAAATGTAACTCACAATCTCAGACCATTTATTTCAGATTACTAGAACAATCAGTTTATCTGTGAGGGATAGATGTGACATTCTTGTCAGAAAAAATGGAAGGCATAATTTAATTATTAAAGTTGTTATTTGAATACACATTTATACTCCTTGTTTGCAATGTTTCTCTTCCACCTATTCATTTGTCTGTTAAATCAAATACAGGGTTGAAATATTTGTAATTAATCAAAAGCAAGTCTGTAAACTGCCTTTGAAGAATTAAACTACCATATTTTATTTGTCAACTAAACTGTTATGTACAAATATCTACTCACAAGTGAAATTAAGACAAATCTTTTGCTATTATAGAAGTAGTCTGTTCTAAGCCAATACTTAAAATATTTCCACATATTAAAAAGTTGTATTCACCAAGCATCTCAGGCCACTGAATGTGATTAAGATTTGCCAAATGTACAACAATGGTCTTACAATAATAGCAACACTTTATCTCGTTGAAAATGATTTGGCCACAATACCTTAGCAAGACATAAACAACACAGTAACATCAATAACTGAAGATGGGACTTGTGCTCTGGGAACATAGAGTAGATATACTTTTCCCTATTCCTACTGCTACTTAAGTACAACTTAAAACCCTGGACATTGTATCTAAAACAAACATAAGACTCTGAAAGGCAGAGAGAAGAAAGCAGGCCAGCCAGTGACCTTGGGCTCTGAGGAACACCATGGTGGTTAGTTGCCTGGGTTTTCTTTTATGCCTCATATATCCCAGACTTGGAACAGAAGTCAGGTGCCCAGAAACATCCATGTCTAAAATATAAGAAGAAAATATTACTGTCTTAACCCATTAGGGTTACTACAACAAAATACCACATTCTGGGTAGCAACATAAATTTATTTCTCAGAGTTCTGGAGACTGGGAAATCCAGGCTATGTTCTCACATGGTAGAAGGGGGTGAGGTATCTCTCTGGAGCCTCTTTTATAAGGGCAATAATCCCATTCATGAGGACTCTTCCCTCATGACCTAATCACCTCCAAAGGCCCCACCTCCCTGAACAGCATCACATTGAGCATTAGGGTTTCAACATATGATTTTGTGGGGAATGCAAACATTCAGACTATAGCAATTATGAACAACTCCACATACATAAACTTGACAGCTTAGATGAAATGGACCAATTCTTTGAAAAACAGAAACTACCACAACTCATCTAATATTAAATAGATAATCTTAATTGCCCTATAACTATTAGGGAAATTGAACTTATAACTTAAAAACTCCCCCCCGCCCCACACACAATAAAAAATCTCCAGCTCCAGATGACTTCACTGGACAATTTTACCAAAGGTTTAAAGAAGAGTTAACACCAATTCCAAACAATATCTTACAAAAAACAGAAAAGGAGGAAACACTTCATAATTCATTTTTTTAGTATTTTTCAATATTTAAAAAAAATTGAGATATAATTGACATGTGCCATTGTTTTAGGAGTACAACAAATGATTTGACCCAATTCATTGCATGAAGCTAGTATTATCCTGATACCAAAACTAGACAAAACAACATAAAAAAAGAAAACTAAAGACCAATATGCCTTCTAAATATACACAAAAATCCTTAAGAAAATATTAGCCAATCAAATTTAGCAACACATAAAAGAATTATATACCATGACTAAGTGGGGTTAATTCCAGGGATGCAAGCCTGGTTCAACGTTCAAAAATCAGTGTAACTCACTGTATTAACAGGCTAAAAAAGAAAAATCGTATCAATAGACACAGAAAAAGCACTTGACAAAATCAATACCCACTTGTGATAAAAACTCAGAAAAATAGTAATATAGAACTTCCTCAATAGAGAAAGATAAAAAGCAGATAAAAAGTATCTACCAAAAATCTACATCTAATATTATATTTAATGGTGAAACACTGAATACTTTCCCTCTAAGATTGGAGGAAGGAAGTCTGTGCTTATCATTCTTATTCAACATAGTGCTGAAAGATCCAGCCAGTGCAAAAAAGCAAGAAAAGGAAATAAAATGAATACAAATTGGAAAGGAAGAAATAAAACTGTTTTTGTTCACAGATGACATAATCGTCTATACCGAGAATCCCAAAGAATCAATAAAAAAAAAAAAACTCCTGGAATTAATAAGCAATTATAGCAGGGTTGCAGGATGCAACGTTAATATATAAAAATCAATTGCTTTTCTATACACCAGTAATGAACAATTGGAAATTGAAATTAGAAGCATAATACCCTTTAAATCAGCACCAAAGTGAAATACTTAGATATAAATCTATCAAAATATGTACAAATCTATATCTTGTACTGAAAACTGAAAACCATGGATGAATGAAATCAAGGAAGGGGGCTGGCCCTGTGGCCCAGTGGTTAAGGTTGCATGCTCCTTCAGCAGCCCAGGTTTTTGCCAGTTCAGATCCTGGGTGCAGACCTAGCACCGCTCATCAGGCCATGCTGAGGTGGTGTCCCACATAGCACAACCAGAAGGACCTATGATTAGAATATACAACTATGTACTGGGAGGTTTTGGGGCGAAGAAGAAGAAAAAGATTGGCAACAAATTTTAGCTCAGGTGCCACTCTGTAAAAAAAATTTAAAAAGAAAAAAAAAGAAATAAAGGAAGGTCTAAATAAATGGAGAGATACTCAACGTTCATGGATAGGAAGACTCATTCAATATTGTTAAGATGTCAATTCTCCCCAATTTGATCTATGGTTTCAACACAATCCCAATCAAAATTCCAGCAAGTTATTTTTGTGGATATCAGCAAACTGATTCAGAAGGTTATATTGAAAGGCAAAAGACCCAGAATAGTCAACACAATATTGAAGGAGAACAAAGTCAGAAGACTGAAACTAACCAACTTCAAGATGTACTATAAGCTATAGTAATCAAGACAGTGTGGTAGAGGTAAAAGAATGGACACAGAGATCAATGGAACAGATTTGAGCCCAGAAATAGACTGATGTAAATATAGTCAATTGATCTTCAACAAAAGAACAAAGGCAATTCGATGGAGAAAGGATAGTCTTTTCAGCAAATGGCACTGGAACAACTGGATATCCACATGCAAAAAAATAAGTCTGGATACAGACCTTAAAACTTTCATAAAAATTAACTGAAAATGGATCACAGACTTAAATGTAAAACACAAAACTCTAGAACTCCTAGAAGACAACATAGAAGAAAATCTAGGTGATCTTAGATTTGGAGATGACTTTTTAGACACAACACCAAATGCATAATTCATGAAAGAAAAAATCAATATGTTGGACTTCATTAACATTTAAAACTTCTGCCCTATGTATAGCACCAAGAGCGAACCATAATGTAAACTATGGACTTTGAATGATTATGATGTGTCGATGTAGATTCATCAATTGTAACAAATGTACCACTCTGAAAGTTGAAAATGGAGGAGGCTATGCATGTGTGAGGCAGGGGGTATACAGGAAATCTCTGCATTCTTCCCCTTAATTTTGCTGTGAACCTTAAATTGCTCTAAAAAATAAAGTATTAAAACAAAACAAAACAAAACAATGTTCTCTATGAGAGTCACTGGTAAGAAAATTGAAAAATAAGCCACAAATTGGGAGATAATCTTTACAAAACATATATCTGATAAAAGACTGGTATCCAAAATATACAAAGAAATCTTAAAACTCAACAATAAAGAAGCAAACAACTCAAGTTAAAAATGGGCAAAAGTTCTGAACAGATACCTGACCAGAGAACATATACAGATTGCAAACAAGCGTATAAGATGCTCAACATCATATGCCATTAGAGAATTGCAATTAAAACAATGAGATACCACTACACACCTATTAGAATGGCTAAAATCCAAAACACTGAGAACCAAATGCTGGCAAGGATGTGGAGAAATCGGAACTCTCCATCATTGCTGGTGGGAATACAAAATCACTTTGGAAAACATTTTGGCAGTTTCATACAAAACTAAAAATATCCTTATCATATGATCTAGCAATTGCACTCCTTGGTATTTACCAAAATGAGCTGAAAATTTATATCCACACAAAAACCTGCACATAAATGTTTATAGCAGCTTATTCATAATTGCCAAAAATTAGAAGCAACCAAGATTCACCAATGGGTGAATGGATAACCAAACAGCACATCCATACAATAGCTTACTCAGTGACAAAAAGCAAAGAGCTATCAAGCTACAAAAAGACACAGGGTAACTTTAAATGCATATTGCTAAGTAAACGAAACAAGTGTGAAAAAGCAATATGCTAAATGATTCCAAATATATGACATTCTGTAAAAGGCAAAATTACGGAGATGGTGAAAAGATCACTGGTTGCCAGAGGTTTAGGAGGTAGGGAAGAACAAACAGATGGAACACAGACCATTTTTTAGGGCAGTAAAACTATTCTGTATGATACTGTAATGGTGGCTACATGTCATTATACATTTGTCAAAACCCATAAATGTATAACACAAAGAATGAACCTTAATGTAAACTATAAACTTTTGAGAGGATATGGGGAAATGGGAATGCTCATACACAGCCGGTGGGAGTGCAAACTGGTGCAGCCGCTATGGAAAACAGAATGGACATTCCACAAAAAAAACCCACTGCTGGGTATTTATCCAAAGAACATGAAAACATGAATGCGTAAAGATATATGCACCTCTATGTTCATTGCAGCATTATTCACAATAGCCAAGACTTGGAAGCAACCTAGGTGCCCATCAAGTGATGAATGGATAAAGAAGATGTGGTATAGATACACAATGGAATACTACTCAGCCATAAAAAAAGATAAAATCTTGCCATTTGTGACAACACAGATGGACCTTGAGGATATTAGGCTAAGTGAAATAAGTCAGAGGGAGAAAGTCTAATACTATATGATCTCATTCATAAGTAGAAGATAAAAACAACAACAAACAAACACATAGAGACTGAGATTGGATTGGCGGTTACCAGAGGGGAAGGGGGGCAGGGAGAAGGGCGAAAGCAGTGATTAGGCACATGTGTGTGGTCATGGATTGTAATTAGTCTTTGGGTGGTGAACACAATGTAATCTACACAGAAATCAAAATATAAGGATGTACACTTGAAAATTATATAATGTTACAAACCAATGTTACTGCAATAAGAAAACAAACTATGAATTTTCGTTAATTAATAATGAATCAAAACTGACTCATCAATTGTAACATATATACCACACTAAAGCAAGAGGTTAATAATGAGGAACACTGTGGGGGTGGGGGGAAGAGTATATGGAAACTCACTGTACTTTATAGTCAATCTTTCTATAAACCGAAAACTGCTCCGAAAATAAAGTCTATTAATTTTTTTTAAATGTGGTATATCCATACAATGGAATACTATTAAGTAACAAAAAGAACAAAATACTAATGCATGCTACAACACGGATGAACTTCAAAAACATAACCCTAAGTAAAAGAAACCAGATGCAAAAGGCATTGCAGTCATTTGTTTCTATGAAATGTCTGGAAAAGGCAAATGTATACAGACAGAAAGCAGACTGGTGGCTGCCTGGCACTAGTGGTGGGAGGGGACGCTGAATGCATATCGGTAAAAGGGACCTTTTTAGGATGTTGGAAATGTAAAAGTAGATTGTGGTATTTGCACAACTCCACAAATTGCTAAAAAGCATTGAATTGTGCATTTTTAAATGAGTGAATATTATGGGATGTAAATTATATCTCAATAGAGCTATTTAAAAAAAATTTATATATAAACAAAAGGTTAGCCATTAAACACATTCAGCTGGTTACCTATGGGTGTGGAGAATGAGGCCAAAAAAGAGTAAACAAATGAAATAAGAGATGGACCTTTCATGGCCCCAAATGATGAGACATGAACTAAAGAGTTTAACTCAAACTTCTGCACCTAAGTTCCAAATTATGGAAAGCAAGGAGGCAATCCACAGAAGAGGAAACCAAGTGGTGGTTTCCATATAAACGCAAATAAAAAGATGTTTACTCTCACTAGTAGTCAGGAAACTGCAGATGAAAGTAACAACTTTTTTTTTTTTTTAAAGATTTTATTTTTTCCTTTTTCTCCCCAAAGCCCCCCGGTACATAGTTGTGTATTCTTCGTTGTGGGTTCTTCTAGTTGTGGCATGTGGGACGCCGCCTCAGCGTGGTCTGATGAGCAGTGCCATGTCCGCGCCCAGGATTCGAACCAACGAAACACTGGGCCGCCTGCAGCGGAGCGCGCGAACTTAACCACTCGGCCACAGGGCCAGCCCCTCAACTTTTTTTTTTTAAAGAGTAGCACCTGGGCTAACAACTGTTGCCAATCTTCCTTTTTTTTTTTTAAAGATTGGCGCCTGGGCTAACAACTGTTGCCAATCTTTTTTTTTTTTTTTTCCTGCTTTATCTCCCCAAATCCCCCCTGTACACAGTTGTATATCTTAGTTGCAGATCCTTCTAGTTGTGGGATGTGGGACGCCACCTCAAAGTGGCCTGACGAGCGGTGCCACGTCCGCACCGGGATCCGAACCCTGGGCCACCGCAGCGGAGCACGAACTTAACCACTCGGCCACGGAGCCGGCCCTGAAAGTAACAACTTTTAATGCAACTAACAAAAACCAAAAGAGTGACAGGATTCAGTTCTGGCTAGGATGAGAAAGGGAGTGAGTTACCCTCAAATGATCAGCTTCCACCTTCTTGAAGGTAGTAACCTGGCAATGGCTACTAAAATTTTAAATACTAATACACTGTGACCCTATCATCTCACATTTTTAATCCTGCAGAAACAAAAGCACCACTGTGGTAGGATAGATGTAGAATGATATTTATTTTGACATTATTTGTAGTGACAAAAATAAAAGAAAGAGTTCTATTGTACATCAGTAGGGGAATGATTGAACAAGTTAAGATGCATACGTACCATAGAACAGTTATGTAGTTATTAAAAGAATATTATATCTATATCTTTTACATAGGTATAACTATGAGACATTATTAAGTAAAAAGAGGAAGTTGTGGAGTATTTTTACTAGAATGATCCTAGTTTTGTAAAAACACTACTACTGGGGCCGGCTCCATGGCTGAGTGGTTAAGTTTGAGTGCTCTGCTTCAGCAGCCTGGGGTTTCCCCAGTTCGGATCCTGGGTGTGGACATGGCACCGCTCATCAGGCCATGCTGAGGCGGCATCCCACATGACACAGCCAGAGGCACTCATAACTAGAATATAGAACTATGACCTGGGGGACTGTGGGGAGGAGAAGAAGAAGGCAAAAAAAAAAAAAAAGAAGAAGAAGATTGGCAACAGTTATTGTTATATTAACAGTTATATTAACAATATAACAGTTATATTAGCTCAGGTGCCATTCTAAAAAAATTTCAAAAACACTACCTGTATATCTGTGCTTGAACATTCCCATAACCATGGCGATGGTAACATTGGTTACTGAGTTGAGATAGGCAGAGAGAGTGTTGGGGAAGATTATTACTGTTTTCTTCACCCCTTTAGCATAATTTTAAGGATGGTGGTAATCTGTTACTTTTGCACATTCTTAAGAAAGCTTAATAAAGGATGTTTTTTATTTGCACGGACAAACCATTCAGTGCATCATTTCCATACACATATACTAGCGCAGAGGTAGAGACTGTATAAATCTTTCAACTCCACAGGATGTATTGTTGACCTCAATTAACTGCTGTTAATTTTTTTCCCATTTCTTTACTGTGGTAAAATACACTTAACATAAAATTTACCATCTCAACCATTTAAAAATAAACAGGTCAGTGGTATTAAATACATTCACAATGTTGTACAATGATTACCACTATCCATCTCCATAACTCTTTTCATCTTGTAAAACTGAAACTCTATACTCATTTCCCCCTCCCCCTACCCCTGGCAACCACAACTGTCTCTGTGATTTTGACTACTTTCTGTCTCTGTGATTTTGACTACTTTCTGTCTCTGTGATTTTGACTACTTAAAGTACCTCATATAAGTGGAATCATACAGTATTTGTGTTTTTGTGACTGGCTTATTTCACTTGGCACAATGTCCTCAAGGCTCATCCATGTTGTAGCATATGTCAGAATTTCCTTCTCTTTTAAGACTGAATAATATTCCACGGTACATACCACACCTTGCTTATCCACTCATCTGTTGATGGACACTTGGGTTGCTTCCCAGTTTTAGCTATTGTGAATAGTGCTGCTATGAATACGGGTGTACAAATATCTCTTTGAGACCCTGCCTTCATCTTTTGGGTATATGCTCTTTCCCACAGGAGTTGTACCATTTTATATTACCACCAGTCGTGCACAAGGATTCCAATTTCTCCACATCCTCACCACCACTTGTTATTTCTGTTTTCTTGATAATAGCCAGCTTAATGGATATCTCATTGTAGTTTTGATTTGCATTTCCCTAAGGATTAGTGATGTGGAGCATATTTTCTTGTGCCTGCTGGCCATTTGTATATCTTCTTGGGAGGAATGTCTATTCAAGTCTTTTGCCAAGTTTTGAATCAGGCTGTTTGTTTTTTGTTGTTGAGTTTTAAGAGTTCTATATATGTTCTGGATATTAATCCCTTGTCAGATAGAAGATTTGTAAATATTTTCTCCCTTTCTGTGGGTTGCCTCCTTACTCTGTGGATACTCTTCAAAACACAACTTTTTTAATTGAGGTAACATTGGTTTACAGAGCATTATGTAAATTTCAGGTGTACATCATTGTTTATATTTCTGTGTAGACTACATCGTGCTCACCATCTAAAGTCTACTCATCACCTATCACCATACACATGTGCCCTTCACTCTCCCCACTCCCTCCTTCCCCTGATAACCACTAATCTATTCTCTATATCTGTGTGTTTGTTGTTGTTTATCTTCCACAGAGGAATGAAATCATACAGTATTTGGCTTTCCCCATCTGACCTATTTCACTTAGCATAATGCCTGATACACAAAATTTAACAATTTTCATGATGTCCAATTTGTCTATTATTCTTTTGTTTCCTGTGCCTTTGGTGTTATATCCAAGAAATCATTGTCATGCCCTAAGTTTTCTTCCAAGAGTTTCATAGTTTTAGGTCTTACATTTAGGTCTTTGATCTATGTTGAGTTAATGTTTATATGTGGTATTAGGTAAGAGTCCAACTTTATTTTCTTGCATGTGGATATCCAGTTTTGCCAACATCATTTGTTAAAAACACTGTCCTTTTAGGGGCTGGCCCCATGGCCTAGTGGTTAAGTTCAGTATGCCCCGCTTCAGTGGCCCAGAAGTGGTATAGGTGTGGACCTATACCACTTCTCAGCAGCCATGGTGTGGCAGTGACCCACGTATAAAATAGAGGAAGATTGGCACAGATGTTAGCTCAGTGCAAATCTTCCTCAGCAAGCAAACAAACAAAAAGACCCCATTGAAAGGTCTTGTTATCCTTGTCAAAAATAATTTGACCATATATTTGAGGGTTTATTTCTGGGCTCTCTATTCTCTTCAATTGGTCTATATGTCTGTGTGTATGTCAGGACCACACAGTTTTGATTACTGTAGCTTTGTAGTAAGTTTTGAAATCAGCAAGTGTGAGTCCTTCAGTTTTGTTCTTTTTCAAGATGGTTTTAGCTATTCAGGGATTCTTGAGATTCCATATGAATTTTAGGATTTATTTTTCTATTTCTGCAAAAAAAATATCACTGGCATTTTGATAGGAATTGCATTGAATCTAGAGATCACTTTGGGTAGTACTGATATCTTAACAATATTGTCTTCCAATCCATGAGCTTGATATGTGTTTCCATTTGTTATGTCTTCTCTAATTTCTTTCAGCAACATTTTGTAGTTTTAATTGTACAAGTCTTTTGTTTCTTTGGTTAATTCCTAAGTATTTTATTCTTTTTTGATGCTTTGTAAATGGAATTGTTTTCATAATTTCCTTTTCAGATTGTTTGTTGTTAGTGTATAGAAATGCAACTGATTTTTGGAAGCTGACTTTATATTCTACTACTTTGCTGAATTCATTTATTAGTTCTGCTACATTGCTGAATTCATTAGTTCTAATAGGTTTTTGGAGAGAATCTTTAGGGTTTTCTACATATACAATCATATCATCTGTGAACATAGATAATTTTACTTCTTCTTTAAAATTTGGATGCATTTTATTTATTTTTAAAATATCTTTCTCTTGCCTAATTGGTCTGGCTAGAAGAACTTCTAGTATTATGTTGAATAGAAGTGGCGAAAGTGGACATCCTTGTCTTTCACAAGGAAAGTGCCATAAATTTTTTAAAATTGTGGTTGCTCAATAAATATGAATGAGTGAATGAATGGCTAGATCAGTCAGTGAGTGAGTAAAACAAATGGGTGTGGTAAACAGCCTTCAAGATGGCCACCAATGATCTGCACCTCCTGGTACCTTTATGTAGTTTCCTCCTACATTATACCAAGTTGGTTGGTGTGACTAATAGAATGTGGCAGAAGTGATAGCATATAAATTAAAGATCAGATCTAAAAGACAATAGAGTTTCCATATTATGTTGATGGTGCTATCTATCTACTATTTAGCTATCTTTTGCTGATTGCTTGATCTGTCATGGTAGGAGCAGCCCTATGGAGAGGCCTATGTGATGAGGAACTGAGGCCTCCTGACAACAGCCAGGTGAGTGAGCTTAAAGGCAGGTTCTCCAGCCAGTCAAGCCTTCAGATGACTACTGCCGCAGCCAACATCTTGACTGCAACCTCACAAGAAAATCTCAGACAGAAGCATCCAGCTCAACTAAGCTGCTCCTGAATTCCTGACCCTAGAAATTGTATGAGATAATAAATGTTTGTTGTTTTACACTACTAGGTTTGAGGATAATTTGTTATGCAGCAATAGATAATATAGAGAGCAAATGAGTGAGTGAATGTGAAATAAGACAGCACAGCAATCATCAAAACAATACAACATAGATCAGGGTAAGACATGCAGTTTTCTAAGGAGGTAGTGAAAGAGTATCAGGATCTCCTGAAAATAAAGAATACCATATCTTACTTTGCATCCTGTTTTAGCAATGACTTTGTCCTGACAAATGCAAGGAAAGAAAAAATAGAAAGACAACGATCTACATAGTCATTATTAAGGGCCCCTCCCAAGACCCATCATACCTAGGTCCCACAATGCTTGAAATTCCACTATTAGAGGGCCATTCCTTTGAGTCCCTTTTCCCATAATCCTCTTTATAAATATGTTAAAAGTTTCATAAAAATGCTCTCACAAAAAATACCAAATATGTGTACAATGAAAAAGTGAGAGATATAAAAAAGGAAAGGCTTTTTGCTAAAAGTAGAAGCATTACTTTAAATATTTACAACTGTTTTTCCTCACTTTTCCAATCTTAAGTGAAATAGAAATAGTTTAATCAGCTTTCTACACTATGTAAAATTAAATTTACTAATATTACAATAATATACGATCATTTTCATTGCCCAAATTAACATCCATAATTCAGGAAAGTCTTTTTTTCTATCTAAGTTAAATATTTCTTGAAAAAACTCACTGAAAGCAATTTTTCCTTCCGGATATTTCAAGAGTCTTCTTTGTTCCCTATAGTTTCTTCATCTTGGGATGATTCACAAACATTTTCTTCATAAGGATGGTACAGCTGCTCCATTTGCTGAGTGAGCATCTGAATTTCCCACTGAAGACTTTCCATTCTCTATAGTAAAAGAAAAAAAACTTCTTGATAGTTATCAGTTATGTTTATGGTGACAAAATCAAAATTAAAATTCAAAGCCACAGAGTTTACCCAATTGGCTAATATTAAAATCTACATCTTAAAAAAGAAACAAATTTGCAAGAATAAGTTTTCTGTCAGTACACTTACAGACTTCCAAGATTGCTCATTTGCACCGGTTTCCTGAATTCTCTCTTTCACAGCTTTCTCTGCGGTTGGTATGGGGATGACACTGTTACTTAGAAGAATAGCGAGCTGACTGAGCAATTTCTGATAGTGGGATTGCACAGTTTTAGTTTCCCAGCTGAATGAATATGGAGGTCTAACTATTTGTTTTTCCTTATGGATCAAATCTTGTTCACATTTATCCCAAATTTTCTACCCATCTTTTGGTCCTTCAGAGTGAAAAGTGTTGTCTTTCTCAAATTTTTTGGCCAGGATAGCTTCATCCTTATCCTAAATATGCCAACGCACACATTAAACTTCCCATTTGGAATTTAATACGAAACATCTATTTCCCTTCTTTTGAAATATAAATACAGTCATAGCATGAAGCCTCAGGACAGAAAACCCCACGTGAAAAGAAAGAGTTATTGAGTCATACAACTGACACTAGGGCATACTCCAAAAGAGCAAACTGTATTGGTGGCAGGTGTTGAAATGATGGTACTCGGAAGTCATTTCCAGAATTCAGTAACTGAGCCTGGAGAAGGAAAATTTTAAAGGAGGTTAATAAGATAAAAGTTAGAAAACAGTAGGTTTTAGCTCAATAAAAATAAGAACTTTTTTATAATTAGAGCTGTTTGAAAATATAATGGCTTTTTTTAGGAGGGAGGGTAGTAAGTTCTTTGTCATTGGAAACATTTCAATAGAAGTAGATAAATACCTGTAAAGAATGTTGACTGAGAAATTGGTATATGAACTTTAATACTGCACCCACTCCTAAGATTTTATATTTCTATGTTACAGATGAAAAAAATACAAGTTCAGGGTCACAATCAGAGTTCATGATAGAGTTGAGAATTAGAATATGAGACTTCTAAATCCCAACATAATGCTCTGAACCAGAGTTAGATGAACGTCGTGTAGTTTAGAAAAAGTATGCCAAAGAAGCAAAAGAGTCTTTGAGTCCTATGTTAAGTGAATAAGTGAGAGGAGAATAAACATTTTCAAAGGCAAGAACAGGGTAGAAGAGGAAAAGTCCATGCTAAATGAAGTAAGTCAGAGGGAGAAAGTCAGATACCATATGATCTTACTCATAAGTAGAAGATAAAAACAACAACAAACAAACACATAGCAACAGAGACTGGACTGGTGGTTACCATAGGGGAACGGGGGAGGGGGGAGGGCAAAAGGGGTGATTAGGCTCACAGGTGTGGTGATGGACTATAATTAGCTTTTGGGTGGTGAACATGATGTAATCTACACAGAATTTGAAATATATTATGATGTACATCTGAAAGCTATATAATGTTATAATCCAGTGTTACTGCAATAAAAAAAAAAAGGTAACGATTGAGTAGACCATATTAACCAGATTCAGGTTTGTCATTTGCTAAGGAATGGAGACATATTTTCCTCTCATTAAAAAAACACTACCTAACGAAAAAAAAAAAAAAAAAAGAGAGGAAAAGTCCAAAGAATAAGAATTAACAAAACAAAGAAATGAGTTTATCATTTTATTTCAATTCAATATGTATTTATTTCGTACACTCTGTATATATAATGTAGTGCTAATATTCCTGAGAATACAAATTAGATATTGTCTACTCACAACATTAATAAGTATAATCATAAGATAAAATATGTGCCACAACAAATATAAACATTTTCCATGAGAATTGGAGAATAAAGAGGTCATCTGGGATAGAGATGACCTAAGGGACCAGAAAAAAGTTTCCAAAAAGAGATGTATTTGAAATGGTTCTTGAAAAATGGATTCATTCATTCAACAATCAATAAATTTACCTCAATGTTGGTTTGGTCATTCATTCCACAAATTTATTTAAATATTTTAGACATATTTATTCAATGTCTGCTAAATTTCAAACATTGTTCTAGCTGTAAGTATTCAGCAGTGAACAAAATAGATAGAAATCTCTGTCCTCATGGAACTTATATCTAGCAGGGGTTAGGTTGGGAGAGAAAATAAATTAAATTGATGTCATATAGTATATATTCAACAGAGATAAGAACTTTGGAGAAAAATAAAATAGCAAAGGGGGACAGTGAGTGTAGGGAGCGTGAGGGAAGTGTAACTTCAAAGAGAGTGGTAAGAGAAGACCTCAGCAAGAAAGTGACATTTGAGCAAACACTGGAAGGAGCTGGTGAGGAGTGCATCGTGCAGATGTCTGGAGGGAGAGCTGTAGGAAGAGGAATAGCAAATGCAAGGCATGACACGGAGGTGTGAAAGGTGTCTCTGAAGAAGGGTATGATGAGAATGAGAGAGAAAGGACAGTAGACGAGGTCCGAGGAGACAGGAACCTTAACGTGTGAAACCGTGTAGGCCACTCCAAGGCCATTGTAAGGAAATTGGAGTCCTTTGGATTAAAATTTCCACAGGAGTGGTAGAAGTCTACATAGAGGCAAAAGGAAGAACACCGATGGAAAAGCAAAGGTGGTTGGGGAACTTCTGATGGAGAAGCAGGGGTGAGTGGGGAAATTATGAGGAGCACAAGAACACTTTCCAGGATCACAGAGGATCTAGAGGAGTGAGGGAGATGAATAGGGTGGGAAACATAACAAGAAAGGCCTAGATATAACACTGAAGCGTTGAAACTTAATTTGTGGGGCAGTGGGAAGCCATAAAAAGTGTGAGTGAAAACATGGAAGCTGTACTTCACAACAATTAGGATAATTGGAATAATAGAGCCTGGCAGCTAATAAATGCAGAACAAATACTACAATTTCAAATACCAGCATTTTGCCACTCCTAATGAAATAGTTAATTCAGGCAAGGATCATCAATGAATGCTAAAGCCATTAAGTGGAAAATTGATGGCAAACTGGATAATCTCATAGTGACTTAATAATGGCTATAAAAGATTGCATAAATAACAACCTCAATAATGTAAAAGTAGAAGTTTAAATGACAGAAGTCTGTAAGTAGAATACAGTAGAGAACTAAAGGAAAGGGCAAGGACAACAAAATCATCATTTTACTAAACAAAAGATCAAGAGATGTCATAGTTGAGAGAATAAGAAAAAAATGTCAGATATTAAGTCACAAAGATAACCATTGGAGGCACTAAAAATCATATAATTGTACTAGGAAGGTGGGGGAAAAGAGATGAAGAACTAGTATGAGTTATCTACATCTTCTGCCATAGCTGGAAGTCAGGAGTTAATTTCTCAAGCTGAATTCAGAAAGGGGAAAGCTCTTCCTTGTGACAGAATGCCAATAATATAGAAGTAATGATGGAGTTAGGAAATCCCCATTTTTCACCCATCATAATAAAATTTGATTCAGGCAAGAATCATCAATGGATGCTAAATACATAGGGGGAAAGTTTGATGAGAGACAGAATTTTACTCAATATTAGTTTCTCTCCACAATTTACTCATTAATCACAAAAGGAAAAACAATAACTATACACTGGAGAAAAGTAACAACACCCTAAGCAAGTCATCAAAGTTAGCATGAGCAATAAAGGGCAAACAGATATTATGTGCCTCTAGATATGATAGCCTGAGAAAGACAAACTATTGGTCATGTAGTATTCTAGTCAAAAATGCATAACCTGAATCTAATCATGAGGAAACAATATCAGATAAACTCAAATGAAGGACACTCTAAAAATCAATTAGCCTTTACTTTTCAAAAGTTTCAATATCTTTAAAGACAAAGGAAAAGCAGAGAAATTATTACAAATGCAAGAAGACTACAGAGACATGGAAACTAAATGCAATTCATGATCCTGGACCGGATCCTGTACCAGAAACAAAATAATGTTATAAACTGATAAAATTGGAATATGGAATCAATATAAAATTTATTGAATTGTTTCTAGTTCAGACAAGATGAAATAAGAATATTCCACCCTATTCTTTTTTAAAAAATTATTTTATTGAGGTTATAATGGTTATAAACCATTAAACATAAACATTGTGTGATTTCAGGTGTATATTATTTACCATTTTCTGTATAGACTGCATCATGCTAACCACCAATTGTCCAATTTTTATCCGTCACCATACATATGCACCCCTTTACCACTTTCACCCACCACCCAACCCCCTTCTCCTCTGGTAACCACTAATCTGTTCTCTTTGTCATTGTGTTTGTTTATCTTCCACATATGAGTGAAATCATATACTGTTTGTCTTTCTCTGTCTGGCTTATTTTGCTTAACATAACACCCTCAGGTTCCGTGTATGTTGTTGCAAATGGGATGATTTTATGTTTTTCTGGCTGAGTAGTATTCCATTGTATATATATACCACATCTTCTTTATCCATTCATCAGTGGATGGGCACTTGGGTTGTTTCCAGGTCTTGGCTATTATGAATAATGCTGCAATGAACACAAGGGTGCATAAGTCTCTTTGAATTGTTGATTTCAAGTTCTTTGGATAAATACCTAGTAGTGAGACAGCTGGGTTATGTGGTATTTCTATTTTTAATTGTTTGAGGAATCTCCATACTGTTTTCCATAACAGCTGAACCAGTTTGCATTCCCACCAGCAGTGCATCCCTTTCGCCACATCCTCTCCAACATTTATTTTTTGTCTTGGTAATTTTAGCCATTATGACAGGTGTAAGGTGATATGCAATGTAGTTTTGATTTGCATTTCCCTAAAAATTAGTGATGTTGAACATCTTTTCATGTGTCTGTCGGTCATCTGTATATCTTCTTTGGAAAAACATCTGTACATATCCTGTGCCCATTTTTTGATTGCATTGTTTTCTTGTTGTTGAGCTGTATGATCTCTTTATATATTTTGGAAATTAACACTTTGTTGCACATATGATTTGCAAATATTTTCTCCCAGTTGGTGGGTTGTATTTTCATTTTGTTCATGGTTTCCTTTGCCTTGCAGAAGGTTTTTACTCTGATGTAGTCCCATTTGTTAATTTTTTTCTTTTGTGTCCCTTGCCTGAGTAGACATGGTATTCAAAAAGATGCTGAAACCGATGTCAAAGTGTACTGCCTATATTTTCTTTTAGAAGTTTTATGGTTTCAGGTCTTCCATGTAAGTCTTTAATCCATCTTGAGTTACTTTTGTGTATGGTGCAAGATAATGTTCTATTTTCACTCTTTTGCATGTGGCTGTCCAGTTTTCCCAATACCATTTATTGAAGAGACTTTCCATTCTCCATCATATCTTCTTAGCTCCTTTGTTGGAGATCAACTGTCCACAGAAGTGTGGTTTTATTTCTGGGTTTTTGATTCTATTCCATTGATCTGTGTGTCTGTTTTCATGCCAGTACCATGCTGTTTTGATTACTATAGCTTTGTAGTATATTTTGAAGTCAGGGATTGTGATGCCTCCAGTTTTGTTCTTTTTCTCAAGATTTCATTAGCTACTCGAGGTCTTTTGTTGTTCCCTATAAATTTTAGGATTCTTTGTTCTATTGCTGTTAAGAATGTCATTGGGATTCTGATTGGAATTGCATTGAATCTATAGATTTCTTTAGGTAATATGGACATTTAACTACGTTTATTCTTCTAATCCATGTGCATGGAATATCTTTCCATTTCTTTATGTCATCTTTGATTTCTTTCAATAATGTCTTATAGTCTTCATTGTATAGGTCTTTCACCTCCTTGGTTAAATTTATTCTTAGATATTTTATTCTTTTTTTGCAATTGTAAATGGGATTGTGTTCTTGAGTTCTCTTTTTGCTAGTTCATTACTAGAGTATAGAAATGCAACTGATTTTTGCAAGTTGATTTTGTACCCTGCAACTTTGCTGTAGTTGTTGATTGTTTCTAGTAGTTTTCTGATGGATTCTTTAGGGTTTTCTATATATAGAATCATGTCGTCTGCAAACAGTAAGAGTTTCACTTCTTCCTTTCCAATTTGGATACCTTTTATTTCTTTTTCTTGCCTAATTGCTCTGGCCAAAACTGCCAGTACTATGTTGAATAAGAGTGGTGAGAGTGGGCACCCTTGTCTTGTTCATGTTCTCAGAGGGATGACTTTCAGTTTTTCCCCATTGAGTATGATGTTGGCTGGGGGTTTATCATATATGGCCTTTATTATGTTGAGATACTTTCCTTTTAACCCACTTTATTGAGAGTTTTTATCATAAATGTATATTGGATCTTGTCAAATGCTTTCTCTGCATATTGTATGATCATGTGATTTTTATTCCCCATTTTGTTAACGTAGTGAATCACGTTGATTGATTTGCAGATGTTGAACCATCCCTGTGTCCCTGGTGTAAATCCCACTTGATCATGGTGTATGATCTTTTTAATGTATTGCTGTATTCGGTTTGCCAATATTTTGTTGAGGACCTTTGCATCTATGTTCATCAGTGATATTGGCCTGTAATTTTCCTTCTTTGTGTTGTCCTTGTCCGGTATTGGGATCAGGTGATGTTGACCTCATAGAATGAGTTAGGAGGTGTCCCGCCTTCTTCAATTTTTGGAATAGTTTGAGAAGGATAGGTATTAAATCTTCTTTGAATGTTTGGTAGAATTCTCCAGAGAAGCCATTTGGCTCTGGACTTTTATTTTTGGGGAGGTTTTTGATTACTGTTTCAATCTCTTTACTTGTGATTGGTCTATTCAGGTTCTCTATTTCTTCTTGATGCAGTTGTGGGAGGTTGTATGCGTCTAAGAATTTATCCATTTCATCTAAGTGGTCCAATTTGTTGGCATATAGTTTTTCATAGTATTCTCCTATAATCCTTTCTATTTCTGTGGTATCCATTGTAATTTCTCCCCTTTTATTTCTTAGTTTATTTATTTGAAACTTAACTCTTTTTTTCTTAGCCTGGCTAAGGGTTTGTCAATTTTGTTTATCTTTTCAAAGAATCAGCTCTTACTTTCATTGATCCTTTCTACTGTCTTTTTGGTTTCTATTTCATTTATTTCTCTTCTAATTTTTGTTATTTCCTTCAGTCTGCTAACTTTGGGCTTTGTTCTTCTTTTTCTAGTTTTGTTGGGTGTAGTTTAAGATTACTTATTTGAGATTTTTCTTGTTTGTTGAGGCCGGCCTGTATTGCTATGAATTTCCCTCTTAGAATTGCTTTTGCTGTATCTCATGAGAGTTAATATGATGTATTTTTTTTTTTTAGGAAGATTAGTCCTGAGCTAACATCTGCTGCCAATCCTCCTCTTCTTGCTGAGGAAGACTGGCCGAGAGCTAACATTCATGCCCATCTTCTTCTACTTTATACGTGGGATGCCTACCACAGCATGGCTTTTTGCCAAGCAGTGCCATGTCCACACCCAGGATCTGAACCGGTAAACCCCGGGCCCCCAAAGCGGAATGTGCACACTTAACTGCTGCACCACCAGGCCGGCCCCAAGATATGAAGTATTTTTATTTTCATTTGTCTCTAGATTTTTTTTTATTTCTTTTGATTTCTTCATTGATCCAATGGTTATTCAGTAGCATGTTGTTTGTTCATATATTTGTGACTTTCCCAGCTTTTTCCTTAAAGTTGATTCCTAGTTTCATACCACTATTGTCAGAAAAGATGCTTGATATTATTTCAATCTTCTTAAATTTATTGAGATTTGCCTTGTTTCCCAAAATATGGTCTATCTTTGAGAATTTTCCATGTGCACTTGAGAATAATGCGTATTCTGCTGGGGTTTTTTCCTTTTTTTTATTGAGTTATTGATAGGTTACAATCTTGTGAAATTTCAATTGTACATTAATGTTTGTCAGTCATGTTGTAGGTGCACCACTTCACCCTTTGTGCCCACCCCCTACTCCACCTTTCCCCTGGTATCCACTAAACTGTTCTTAGTCCATAATTTTAAATTCCTCATATGAGTGGAGTCATACACAGATTATCTTTCTCTCGCTGGCTTATTTCACTTAACATAATTCTCTCAAGGTCCATCCATGTTATTGCAAATGGAATGATTTTGTTCTGTTTTGCAGCTGAGTAGTATTCCATTGTATATATGTACCACATCTTCTTTATCCATTCGTCTGTTGATGGGCACTTAGGTTGCTTCCACGTCTTGGCTATTGTAAACAGTGCTGCAATAAACATTGGGGTGCATAGGACTTTTGGGATTGCTGACTTCAGGCTCTTTGGATAAATACCCAGTAGTGGGATGGCTGGATCGTATGGTAGTTCTATTTTTAATTTTTTGAGGAATCTCCATCCTGTTTTCCATAGTGGCTGCACCAGTTTGCATTCCCACCAGCAGTGTATGAGGGTTCCTTTTTCTCCGCAACCTCTCCAACATTTGTTGCTATTAGTTTTAGATATTTTTGTCATTCTAACGGGTGTAAGGTGATATCTTAGTGTAGTTTTGATTTGCATTTCCCTGATGATCAGCGATGATGAGCATCTTTTCATGTGCCTATTGGCCATCAGTATATCTTCTTTGGAGAAATGTCTGTTCATGTCTCCAGCCCATTTTTTGATTGGGTTGTTTGATATTTTGTTGTTGAGTTGCGAGAGTTCTTTATATATTATGGATATTAAGCCTTTGTCAGATATATGACTTGCAAATATTTTTTCCCAGTTAGTGGGTTTTTTTTTGTTTCAATCCTGTTTTCATTTGCCTTGAAAAAGCTCTTTAATCTGATGAAGTCCCATTTGTTTATTCTTTCTATTGTTTCCCTTCTCTGAGAAGGCATGGTGTCCAAAAAGATCCTTTTAATACTGATGTCAAAGAGTGTACTGCCTACGTTTTCTTCCAGAAGCCTTATGGTTTCAGGTCTCACCTTTAGGTCTTTGATCCATTTTGAGTTTATTTTGGTGAATGGTGAAAAAGAATGGTCAATTTTCATTCTTTTACATGTGGCTTTCCAGTTTTCCCAGCACCATTTGTTGAAAAGACTTTCTTTTCTCCATTGTATGCCCTCAGCTCCTTTGTCAAAGATAAGCTGTCCATAGATGTGTGGTTTTATTTCTGGGCTTTCAATT